>NW_006779813.1:75908-123456 GCF_000442215.2 Lipotes vexillifer | reverse complement strand
TCTCACTGTTGTGGCCTCTCCCGTTGCGAAGCACAGGCTCCGGACGCGCATGCTCAGCGGCCACGGCTCACGGGCTCAGCCGCTCCGCGGCATGTGGGATCTTCCCGGACCGGGGCACGAACCCGTGTCCCCTGCATCGACAGGCGGACCCTCAACCACTGCGCCACCAGGGAAGCCCTTTAAGTTAGATTTTTTAATCAGGGTAAAAGAGTTTATGACATCAATATAGGCACATTTAGTCCAGTCTTATTTTCCTTTGTTAATGTCATTTTTTTTTTTTCTTTTCAATTCCCAGTGCCATCACGTTACATTAAGAATGGTCTCACATTAACAAGATTTACATGCAGTAGAATTATAAACAAAAAGGGAAGCTCTTGCTGATCCAGATTTTAAACTCCACAAGTATAATTTCTAAATGCACAGATTTTTTTTGCAAGAGGTGCTCCTTTCCCCATATTCTGTGAGGGCATTAGTACTACCATGCCCATGTACCTGTCATCTACATGTAAGGTGACAATATATACCTGGTTTGCCGGAGATAGTCCTAATTTACACCTGTTGTCTAGGCATACCTATTAATAATGCCACTTTTCAACTCCCAAAACATCCTTATTTGGACAATAAATTACAAGGCCAATGGACTGTATGGCTTTTCCCCAAAAAAGTACTCTGAGACAACACCCCTCCTATGTCACATGCAATCTGAGAATAAAGATCAGAAAATCCTCCTCATAAGAAATTCATCCAGATCAACAGAAACACGTGAGACACAATTACTTGTTAATAGCCAGTTTCATGTCCTATTGATATTTCATACAATTTAGAAAAGAGGCATCTATATGAATTTCTAGAAGCTTCTCTGGATAAGTAGCAGGAAACTGTGACTTCAGCGCCATTGTGTGGGACACAGGAATTATAGACTTTAAAAGAAGAGAGTCATCTTTATCTCTTAAGCAGGGAGGGGCAGAAGAGAATGTGAAAAAAGGGTGACAATTATTTTTAATCCACATGAGGTTCTAAAACAGAGAACTGGAGGAGGGCAGGAGGGAGGGGAATGTAATGGCTCATCTTATCCCCATGCTGGTTTCCTACATACTGACTTCATTTACTGACTTTGTTTGGGGGGAAACAAGAGAGGGGAAAATGTAGGAGTGTTGGGAGAGACGGGTGGCCAGAGGTGAACGTGGCAGAAGCAATTACAGTTTCTGCAGAGCAGGTGGCTCCAGTGACCCCTGCTACACCTCTGTCTCCTGGCTTAATATAATCAGGAGCCTGCGTAGATAATGACCAGGTGGAGATGTTCCCGTGGCAACCACTTCAGAACAACACGATGTGATTTCCACACTGGCTCAGCAAAGGAAGTGACATACAAAACAAACAAGCCCAGTGACTGTGGAGCTTGAGAGAAAGAAGGAGCATCAGCTGGAGGTTTTAGGGCACCAAATATCAGTTGCCACAGAGAGCCTGGAGCTCCAGACCAGCCCCGGGGCTGTGCAGTAGTAGGTTAATTGGCTATTTGGCTTTTCCTGTCAGTTAATTTGCTAATCTTGATGTTTAAAGTTCTATTCCTCCAGATCTGCCTCTCCAGGCAGGGCCATTTTAGCTGCACAAGCATGAGGTAATTTTAGTAGCACTACCAAAATATTTTCCTTTGATCATTATTTCCAAAATAGAATATTTGCAAACATATATATATATTGACCGTTTTATGAAGAATTGACCCAGAGACTCAAATGCTTTTTTTTTTAATGCTTTTTTAAAAGCTTCCATCTAAACACATTACACCCTGCAGAAATATAAAATACATTCACAAAATGACAGTCAACCAAAAGCCACCCTGCACGTTACAAACCATCTGGTGCTAAGTGATATCCCCATCTTAAAGAGGGAGGGGCGGCAATTTGATTATAAACTCCATTTTCTAAGAGAGAATTCGTAGCAGATGGTAACAGCCTTTCAGTAATCTTCTGAAAGATAACTTTTTTAAAATTGAAGTATAATTGATTTACAACATCATGTTAGTTTCAGGTGTACAGCACAGCGATTCAGATATAGATATAAATATAAATATACATATTATCTTCAGATTCTCTTCCCTTATAGGTTATTAGAAAATTTTGAGTATAGTTCCCTGTGTTACACAGAAGGTTCTGGTTGGTTATCTATTTTATATATAGTCGTGTGTATATGTTAATCCCAACCTCCTAATTTATCCCTCCCCTCACCCCCCCCCCTTGAATGATAACTTTTAATGTTACCTATGAGAACCACACAAAATGTAAAGAACCTAAACTAAAATGTGACAGCTGAGATATTGTTTAGGGTGCAAACTTGCAAGTAATAGATGCATAAGTTCTGAGGATCTAATGCACAGCATAGTGATTTTAGTCAACAGTACTGTATTATATACTTCAAAGTTGCCAAGAGCTCTTAACTGTTCTCACCACAAAAAAGAAATGATAACTAGGTGAAGGAATAGAGGTGTTAACTATCGCTACACTGGTAATCATATTGTAATACATAAAGGTATCAAATCAACACGTTTGTACACCTTAGACTTACACAATGTTCTATGTCGTTACATCTCAAATTGTTTTAAAAAATAAATATTTAAAAACAGAAAATAGACACTTCCCTGGCGGTCCAGTGGTTAAAACTCTGTGCTTCCACTGCAGGGTTCGCTCCTGGGTCGGGGAACTAAGATCCCACATGCTGTGCGGCACAGCCAAAAATATATATATATTAAAAACAGAAAATAAAATAAAAACATCCTTTAAAAAATGTTACTGTGATTTGAAAGAAGTCATGCTCAGAGGATGATATCCTACCAGCCCCAAACCCCGGCCCCCGGCCCTGTGCCCCCCAAACAGAGAAGGGAGGTGCTGGCTGGGATCAGCTCAGACTTCTCCAAGGTTAGCGCCCCACAGTTTCAAAGTTCAATATTTGCCTTCCTCTGGGAGAAAGGCAAGGCATTGGTTGTGGTTGTGGTTGTGATGCCTTCTGACTCACCTGGAACGTACTCCGTGATGGGCACTCAGGGTTTCTGGCTGCAGGCTCCCCAGCACTTCAGATGCGGAAGTGCCAGGCCAGTAGGATGGTTAGCCACCGAAATGCCACTGCACTGCAGAAGACAGACTTGATGGTGTCTGCACTGTTTCCCTCGTTCCCTGTCACTGTTTATCACTGGCCATCAGTGGACTGCTTCTTAGGATAAGCAGTATGCCAGGCCGCAAAGACACGAATATACGTGAGACATAACCACTGCCTTCAAGGAATTTACAGAGACATAAGCAAATACATGTTGATATGACTGACACATGTAATAATACATGTGTCTAGAATGAGAGTACACATAATACGAGAAACATATGTGTAAACAAGATTCAGAGGAGAGAGTGATCACCTTGGGGGAAGTTAAAGAAAGGAAGAATTAACTCTATCTTGGGAAATGAGAGAAGGCTTTCTGAGCAGCTCTGAAACAACGATGATGTGAAGGAGGGCTGCACGCTGAGGCTAATGTTTAGGGCTTCAGGACCTAAGGAACCAGGAAAGAGTCGTCAACCCTTCTACTCAACTAGATGTAAATGTTATTGGGGGATGCAATATTCAAGGAGGAGCCAGAGAAGTCAGGAGAGATCATGCAGTAGCCCTGACTGTCTGAGGAAAACCATATTCAAAAAGAGAGAGTTTTCACCCTCTAAAGCCAGAACTGAAAATAGCCCTTGCCTTCTATTAACCTGGCTGACATCATTTAACAAATTTATTTTTTATCTGAGTGATGAAAAACAGAAAATTGAATCCGTGAGCCCAGTATTTCCTCTGGGCTGTTATCCACTCATTCAACAAACATTCGCTCTGTGCCCAGCAGGCCGTGAGGCCAAGGTGCCGTGGGCCACACCAATAACCACCGGGCTGAGACAGCGTTTTACATGATGGCTAGCTCCTGTCTCCTATGACAATGGACTGGAGTCTGCCAGATGCACCAAACACAAATATCCAAATAATTCCTTTCCAGTCAACAAGGACTGGGGGGTGGTGGGATGGCACCTACTACATCCCTGGGCTGAAGATTCCGAGTGCTTAAAAGGAAACTTGGAGATATTCCCCTACCCTCAAAGAACTAACAACCTTATTAGATGGATAAGACAAATACACATTATACCAAGGACCATACAAGAGCATAAATAAAGTAGTTCTTAAGTAAATGACACGGACAGTAAATCAGAGACAAGAGAAGGCAGAGATTACTGAATTGCCCTGAGCAGGAGAACAGGACTTTATGGTCATGCTGAAATCTAAAAGATAAGGCAGAGTGTTGACTGGTTCAGGAGTTGCTTAGAAGTGAGACTGAGCTCACATATGGGAGATATTAAGCACTGAGTAGGAAGAAGTTCCAACAAGTAGTAAAATACGTTGACTAGAGAGCAAATGAAAAGGCTTGGAATGCCAAGATAAAGGATTTGAACTTGATTCATAAAGCAAAGAGGATCGCTAGAGAATTTTAAGAAAAACGTGAATTAAGTAGTGTTTCAGGAAATTAAGTCACATCCATATGTTAGGGGGAACAGACCCAGTGAATCAAAAGGAATATAGTCAGGTGGCAGACTATGATGGCAGTAGAAATAAAGTATAAATCCAGACATGATGTGGAGAAAAAGAGATAAAATGTGCTGATACTGAAGACTGGGCATTCCAGGGGTTGGTCTGGTCATCTGAAAAACTGGAGGTGAGGTCAGCGGTGAGGAAAGTGGAGGGTGGTGGGGAAAGTATGGTGAGCTCAGTCAGGACAAGTTGTTTGCAGGAGAGTCAAGTGGAAATGTCCAGGAGAAAGCTGGAAATAAAGGATTGCAGTGCAGGGCAGAGAGGCCTGTTTTGGAAGCTCCACTTGGGAGTCACATCCGTCCATGAGCCATATGGCCAGAATAGGTATCACAAAATCAACGACTACTTTGTTCAAATGCTCCTAGAGTATTAGTTTATAATAAGCTTGATTTAGCAAAGCACAAGACAGTTGACAAGAAAGCCCACAAGGAAGGAGGTTTCACCAGCAATTTCTTTTCCTCTGTGAGAAATAATTTAGACACCACAGTTCAGGCACCTCTCCCCAACCCTCCCCTCATGGATTCTATTCGGTACAAACGTGGCTGCTTATATCAGAGCCCAGAGGGTTTGCTAACTCACCTGAACACAGCACAGAGAAATGGCAATTTTCTACTGCAGCATTTCCTTGAATAAAACCCTAACCCACCTGGAGTATTTCTGGCATAGTGGTGTCTTTGGATTTCTGGAGACAGTAAAATATAGAGGGAAGCAAGAGTAAGTCGAGTTTTTTTGACTGAAGTTTCCCTCTGAGTCACTGAGCTAGAATGACTTGTTTGTTAAATAAAATTAAATTCAACCTACCCAGAAGCAGTCACAGCCGATCTCTTGTGGCTTCATTAAATAAACAAAATTGAGGGGTTATGTCCTCTGATTGCCACCCTACTCTCAAAGTTTCAGAAGATCTAAAAGACTCACCATGGTCCCCCTTGAACTATATATGGAAAAATACAGTGTTTCCATCCTTAAAGTCTTTTGTGTGTTTCCAAACTGAGATCTCACGGTTGACACACAAGATCAAGATCTTGTTTTCTTTCTAACCCGGCAAACCAGATTGCCTTGGGTTGTTTATTACTGATAAGTAACCTTAGGAGGGAGGGCGGTAGAACACATGCCTGAGGAAAGTGGCAGCAATTACAGAGGAAAATCCCAAGGGAAGGTGGCCAATGTCACTGCACCTAACAACGGTCACCACAACAGCCTTAACCTAGGAGGTGCTTAACCCCAGGTCCAGGATGCAGGTGGCTGGCAGTGGAGCCCTCTCAGGCAAGGCTCCCCAAGGCTGCAGTCTCCCCAAGGCCAAGAAGCACAGGAGGGCTGCTGCGAGCACTAGAAATAAGAGGCCTTCACACCCCCGCAGGCTGCTTCTCTGCCGGGTCCACCATGGCTGCCCACCTAGATCCCCGCGCCCACTGAACCGCAGCCAGCAAAGGAGACTGGCAAAAAGACGACGAACTTGCAAGTCAGACCTGAGTTTCGATCTTACATCTTTTGTGAGCGTGGGAAAGATGCTCAAACTACTTAATGTCCACACATATGGAAGGACATTGTAACATCAGACTCATTGGGTCACGGTGAGAGGTAAATGAGATCAATGTGTCCAGCAGCCCGTCTGGCTCCTAATAGGTCCTCAATAGATGTAGTTTAACTTTGGATGTACCTACTGCCTCTGCTGAGTATACGCCTACCTGGCCACCTCCTCCTAGGAGACATCAACATTCGTCCCTCCGTATCCACAGGGGATTGGTTTCAGGAGCCCTGGGCCACGTGGATACCAAAATCGGCGAATGATCAAATCCCTTACAATCCGTCCTCCTCATCCGCGGATGCGGAACTCGCGGATACGAAACCTGCGGATGGGGAGAGCTGTCTGTCTGTCTTCACCGCTCGAGCCCTGGCCTAGCATTTTGACCTTTGTGAAGACTCCCTCAACCCTCCCAGCTAACTAATTATTCCCGCTTCTGTGCTCCCACCATATCTCCAAGAAAGTATCCATCACACTGTAACTGCAAACTCTTTGAACCTGAATCTCCAGATAGTATATTCTCAAAACATCCTGAGGTGATCTGATGCAGCAAACCTGGACCTTCTATGAGTATTTGGAAACCACTGACATAGGTCAATTATGCCACACACATATCATATCAAATGATAATAATAATAGCTAAGATGTGTGGAGCCTTTAGGTTCCAGACATTGTATTACATACTTTGCACAGATCGACTCATTTAATCCCCACAAGATCCCTATGAAGTAGGCACTGCTATTTAAAATGAGGAAACTGAAGCCCAAAGAGGAGAAATAACTCTCCCAGGAAATAACTTGTTAGTCAGAATTCAAACCTCAAAAACACAATGCCAGAGCACAAGTTCTTAACCATCCTGGACTATAATTCTTCTTTATATATGAATTTTAATATTCAAAGGCAAGACATGTATGCCATACATTCCTTTTAAGTGCCACTTACTCGTATGTAGTATTTTTCTTACATTATAATCATTATTTTCTTTTTATAGTACATTTAGACAGTTCCCTTTTTGGTATGAAATGCTTCAGTATCATTGAACAAATGTTTCTATAACTTAACAAGAAATTTGTAATTATACACCTAAATACTAGATTTTGCAACTTTTCAACTCTGTTTTTCAATATTCCTACTGTTCTGGCAGACGGTGCCGATTGACAGATTGCTCATTTCATCACCTGACCTTGTGTTCTTTGATAAGAAAGAGAAGGGTGTGGTGGTGACAGCTGAGGACACTTGTCAACTGTCCCCAAGAAGAAGGAAATGGAATCACTATTGTGACAAATTTAAGTCAGATTTGAGGCTGCCACCAGTTGCTTTAATTTTTCTCCAGGGGGAGTTGGTTATTTCCTGTCATGCAAACTGCATCGTTGAAAGACAGTTTCTCAAAATGTTTATAATACATGAAGTAAAAAGAAGCAGGATACAAATCGCGTAACTTAAAAGAAGATCTCAGTTATGTTTTAAAAAATACACCAGAATTTTAACAGGGATTATTTCTAGATGATTATTATTTCCCTCTTTTCTGTTTTTCTATTTGTTATATCATAAGCATTTATTCCTCTTATATTCAGAAAAAAAATGACATTTTATTGAAAAGAAAAATACTCAATGTTGACCAGAAATAGAATCTTTACCTTTTTTCCTAAATAAAGTAATATCAGCACACAGAAAATGAAGTTGCAGCCATGGTCCAGAAAACATCATTTACTGGGCTATCTTGGAAAACTGACTGGAAGTTGTGAGGTTGGGTAGTTATCGAAGCCATGTATGGTGCTTCGCGATGATGGCTTGTCCTTTAAAGATGAAGTTTATTCCAAAGAACGTGAAACCAAACTTCTAATTCACATTTAAACAGCACTTTACATTTGACAAAGCTTTTAATTGAAGGCACTCAAGAGATCTTTCAGCCCTGTTTTTCAGTTTTGCAAGCAAAAAAAACAACCAGCAAAAGAACAGAGAGGCCAAGTGACTCACTGCAAGGTAATGAAAGAATAAAGATCCAGGATTCAGGCCTTTTGACATTGTTTTTCCACACAGTCACACGGCCTTCCTTATTTAAACGTTAACTTAAAGATATAAAATAACTCTTACCACTTGTGATGAGAGAAAAGATAAAACAAGGATTCTCCCTGAAGCTGGTGGGAGCCAGCTGCCTGGGTTTGGATTCTGGCAGCAGTGGCTGCCCAGACCTCTCTGTGCTCCAACTTCCTGGGCCGGAAAAGGATTGAAGAGTACAGACCTCATAGGCTTATTGTGAAAAGTAATGAGTAAATGTGTGTAAAGTGCTAGCACAGTAGCCATCCCAGTACAGATCCTCAATAACTGTGGGCTTTTATTATTACGGTTATTTATATTTCTGTTTCTCTGTGACCATATGTAGAAGTGCATTGTGGGAAGAGTATACAATACATAACACATTTGACTTACATTGAAGGCAGTGATTCATTAACCCTTTTCAGTTTTTCATTCTTTCACTTATTCGTTCTTTCAACAAATATTTATTGAGCTTCCCCCTGCAATGCCAGACACATCTCTTTCCCAAGTACGTTTCTAAATAAGTGGTAGGAGAAAATGGTAGCTGGAAACATGGGATTGGAAGTATTTTGGTTTTGTTTTTGCAAGACATTTAAGCATGCTGAAATTATGGTGAGAAAGATCTAGTTGAGAAAAAACAATGGAATATATGAGAGAGAAAAGTCATAACTGGGAGTTGTTAGGGACGGGGAAATTTCCCCCTCTACCCCCTCTTGAGTTCTTGTGGAGAGACAAATAATAACATGGACACAAGACAGATGAAAAGGAGAAAAAGAAACAAATTTTAATTCATGTGCATGAAGGACTCATAGAAATGGAACCTAAGACGTGGCCAAAGCAGGCTACTTTTATACTTTTTTACACAAAATAAATTTGTGAGGAATTGACAGGATGAAGAAACTTAGGTTTGAGGTGCCCAGTTAGTGAAGAATCTAAAGAGAGTTTGGACTTGTAAATTAGAAGAAGAAATAAGGTTTGTTTATGCAAGCGTCTCAGCCCAAATTCCCAGTCGTCCATGATCACGGTGTCCTTCTACCTCCAGACACAAGGAGTGCACCTTTCATGAGAGGTTGATTTCCTGCTTTCAGGGGGACAGAGAGGAAAATCAGAGCATCCCTCTTAACATTGGCCGTTTCTTAAGTAATTTTAATTCAAAATAATCAATATGCCATTGAAGCATATTTTGGGGTGACCTGCCTGGGGCCCCAAAAGAGCAAAATGTCCTGAAAACGTAGTAGGGGGACTGGCCTTAGAAAAGGAGGCAGCTCATCTAATAGAATGGATAGATCGAAGACAAGAATGTCTGCAGAGTAGGAGGTTTTATAGGTTTTGTAGCAAAATGGTAAGGAATGTCCCACCTAGTGACTTTCAGTCTCTCCATGAAGTAGGAGGCAAGGTGGAGGGTGGTAGAGACAGGGCACTGGAGGACCCTCTGAGCTTGACGGCCATGCATTTGTGGCCCAGAGAGAGAGTTCTGTGCTCCACCTGGCCACCAGCACTCAGCGTCTGTTGGACCACAGCTGTGGTGCCACTAAAAGGAAAATTCCAGTAACAACATGGTGGCCTGGCCCCACCTGGGACAGCTAAGTCTGTGTCATTGCTTTCCCGTTTTCTCACAGTGTGGACCATTATAGATAAGCTTGTCACAATATAGATAAGCTTGTCACCATCCCGCCCCCCCCCACCCCCCACCCCCCGCTCTCCCACATCTCCCACAGTGCAAAACTGAAAACAAAGAAAATGATAACCTCCTGTCAAAGACTCCTCTCTTCTTTCTTGGGCTTACTTGTGCTCTGTGGGTAATATAATCTGTAAGGAATGTCCAGCGATGAAAATAAGTTTTACTTCTGTCTCCAGTGTCTCTGCCCTGCACACCCACCCCATGACCACCCACAGGAGCCAATTCATCACATGAAGACAGCTGTGGCAGCAGCTAGTTTATGTCTAGCGGGGGTTGGGAGACGTTTCCTCCTTGCTCTTCTTCCCCCAGTGGCTATGGATCCTGTGTCAATGTGAAGATTTCTAGCACCTTCTCTCCCAAGAGTCACCAAGAATCAGTCAAGTAGAACAAACTTAACCTTCGCGTAGATTGCAAGCCCTAGTACCCCCCTTCCCTCTCCCACCTCCCATTTTTTGACAATCCTTGCCAAGTGAAAAAGCAAAGTCCCCCATCTCCTCTCTTCTTTTCTCATTCTTTCCTTTTGTGCCTTAGCAGATTCGCTTTGTTTTCTATTTTGGAGACAATTCTTGGTAAAGACCAGGAAACTAAAAATCCACCCAAAAAACCTTCCCCTTGGAAGACCTGGAGTAAATCTCTCTCTCTCTTTTTTTTTTTAAGAAGAAAAGGTAAACTAAACAATTCATATTTATCGAGAATATACTGAGTGCCAGGATTTGAGCTACAGGAGATAAAAGATAAACAAAACATTTGGGGAACGGCTGGTACACAACTCAGACAAACACCAGCGAAATTAACACCAGATAAACTGACAGGTGTCAAGGAGGCTCCCATGGAGAGAGGATTGGTCATTCTAGTGAAGGACCTCATGGAGGGGCTGGCATTGGTACTTGGACAACAGTTGGATTTTTATAAGTAGAAATTTTTTAAAGTGCATTCAAAAGAAAGACCAGAGGTGGGGAAAAGCTGGGTTCATTCAAAAGTTGAGTGCCTTCAAATCCTAGAGTGAATGTGCAGTGTTGAAGGGAGAGAGCTGCACAGTTGGAGGGAATGTAATCAGAATTGACGTAAATTTAGGCTGAACTTTTACTAAACCATGGGGATTGTTTAGAACTATACCAGGGGCTGTCTTGAATATCAGTTTGTCGTTTACTCTGTAAAAAATAAAATGGAGACTCACTGAAGGCCTGTGTGTAAATAAAAATACGTTTTCTCCTCCCTTGTTCCTTGCACAGCAAGTGGTTGCTTCTTTTTAATATTAAAACTAAGTTACAAAGGAATGGCCAGTGATTCCTGGCTGCACAATGAAAGTGCATTCTCTACCACTTCAGCACCTTTAGTCCAATCTCCTATACCTAAGAGCAAGACTCCTTTAATGACATGCTTTATAAAAACCCCAGATACTGCTCTTGATGTCCAATTCTATTTCAAATTGTTACATAGAAAGTCTAGGATCTCAATCTGATATCAATATAAAATGTATCATTATAACTCAAATTAGCTGATATTTATTGAGAGGGTTCTATGTGCTAAGCACTTTTTTTTTTTTTTTTGCGGCACGCGGGCCTCTCACTGTTGTGGCCTCTCCCGTTGCGGAGCACAGGCTCCGGACGCGCAGGCTCAGCGGCCACGGCTCACGGGCCCAGCCGCTCCGCGGCATGTGGGATCCTCCCGGACCGGGGCACGAACCCGTATCCCCTGCATCGGCAGGAGGACTCTCAACCGCTGTGCCACCAGGGAAGCCCCTAAGCACTTTTCATGTATAACCTTATTTATCCCTCTTAACAATGTGGTAGGTTCTGTTAATTATTATTATCTTCAATTGACACGAGGCAGTGGAGGCACCAAAAAGATGCAGGAGTCCACATAGCTGTATGGGACACAGTCAGGTTGCAAAGCCACACAGTAGATTCTAGGGATCATCCCCCATAACCCTCTGCTGGAAGGCTCCCCACCACCCGCCCTGATGACGATGGCATCCTCCTTAGGCAGGTCTCCAGACACACTAAGGCTGCTGGGATCCTCTTTTTCATTGATTTATTCACTAAATAGATATGTATTGAGCACCTACTCTGTGTCAGGCAGTGTTCTAAGGGCTTAGTTCCAACAGTGGAAAGGAAACAAACTTCCTTCTTTTAAAGGACCTCTTCTCTTAGAGTATTTTCTCTACCGCATTTGTCCCTCTTGATTATAGCAACAATTATTTAAGGGGAAATATTAGGTCTCCAAAATGTAAATACTATTCTTGATACCACTGCCAAAGCATCTTAATCTTCATGTAAAAAATTAGTTTCAAAGACAAATAAATGATAATACCTCAGAGGGAAATGTTTTAAAAGATAAGTGTTGATCGAAAGACAAGCATGTTCTAGTCAGTCGAATATTCTCTTAATTGGGAATTGCCAAACACAACCTGTTTTGAAAGAATTATAATAGAACCAAAAATTCCTAAAACAAAAGCTATTTGAGACGTAACTTTTAGTTTTTCTTCAGTGACTCATGACTTCTCAGAATCTTAGAATTCTTCAGAGTCAATTATTTTTAATAGCAATTATTACCTGGAACTTCAAAACAATCTTCGTGAAGACTTCAGCTTTCTTATGCATAAACTTCCCATTTGCTAAACTTGCACAGGCCAGTGGTACCACCTGAGACTTTGAAAATAATCTAAAGCAGTGGGTTTTTATTTCAGCTGTTTGGAAATGACTAACAGAGTAATACAATGGATGAATTTCATCTAACATTAATAGTTGGGTAAGTAAAAAGCAGCCACTATATGGAAATTAGTAAGACATGTGACTATAGTCTTATGACAGGAATGTTCTCTTAGAGTATTTTTTAACTACCTATTTAACAGCTCTTACCACCTTAAATCACCCATTGGTATTATTTTTTAAGTGTTTTAAATAGAGAAGATGAAGAGAAGGCACATTATACTCCTTTAAATGATAATTAAGAGGATCTGATAACCATTTACCAATGATATTAATGGCATGAATATTAAGGAAGGGTGACTCAAGGTGATTTAAGGACAATTTAAATTGCGTATGAAAGATGAAAACTTGAGCTGAAGTATTAAGGAATTCTTAAATTCCACTTCTTACATTGTGGAGTGGAATTTTAAATCAGGATGAGACATGTGCAAAGCATCAACAAAATAATATGTATATATATTTTTTTAATCGTTATAGTTGATTTACAATGTCACATTAATTTCAGGTATACAGCACAGTAATTCATATATATATATATATATATATATATATATTCTTTTTCAGATTCTTTTTCCTTATAGGTTATTACAAATTATCAAGTATAGTTCCTTGTGCTATACAGTAGATCCTTGTTGGTTACCTCTTTTCTATATAGTAGTGTGTGTATGTTAATTCCAAACTCCTAATTTATCCCTTCCCCACTTTCCCCTTTGGTAACCATAAGTTTGTTTTCTATGTCTGTGGGTCTATTTTTGTTTTGTAAATAAGTTCATTTGTATCTTTTTTTTAGATTCCACATATAAGCAGTATCATATGACATTTGTCTTTCTCTGTCTGGCTTACTTCACTTAGTATGATAATCTCTAGGTACATCCATGTTTCTGCAAATGGCATTATTTCATTCTTTTTTATGGCTGAGTAATATTCCATTGTGTATATATATACATACATACATACATATATATATATATATATATATATATATATATATATATACACACCACATCTTCTTTATCCATTCATCTGTTGATGGACATTTAGGTTGCTTTTATGTCTTGGCTGTTGTAAATAGTGCTGCAATGAACATTGGGGTGCATGTATTTTTTCAAGTTATAGTTTTCTCTGGATATATGACCAGGAATGAGATTGCAGGATCATATGGTAACTCTATTTTTAGTGTTTTTTTTTGCGGTACGCGGGCCTCTCACTGTTGTGGCCTCTCCTGTTGCGGAGCACAGGCTCCGGACGCGCAGGGTCAGCGGCCATGGCTCACGGGCCCAGCCGCTCTGCGGCATGTGGGATCTTCCTGGACCGGGGCACGAACCCGTGTCCCCTGCATTGGCAGGCGGACTCTCAACCACTGCGCCACCAGGGAAGCCCTATTTTTAGTTTTTTAAGGAACCTCCATACTGATCTCCATAGTGACTGTGCCAACTTACATTCCCACCAACAGTGCAAGAGGGTTCCTTTTTCTCCACACCCTCTCCAGCATTTATTGTTTGTAGACTTTTTGCTGATGGCCAATCTGACCATCATCAAAAAGTGATACCTCATTGTAGTTTGGATTTGCATTTCTCTAATAATTAGCGAGGTTGAGCATTTTTTCATGTGCCTATTGGCCATCTGTATGTCTTCTTTGAAGAAATGTCTACTTAGGTCTTTTGCCCATTTTTTGATTGGGTTGTTTGTGTTTTTGGTACTGAACTGTATGAGTTCAACAAAATAGTATATTGTTAAAAGAACATTAAACAAAAGAACATTAAAATCACTTTGCTGTATAAAATTAAATGCCAAATGATAGTATCATGTGTGCACATCCCCTGATGCCAAACTTAGTCTTCCTTCTCGGAACTAATGAAAATCAATTTTGCTTTTATTCCCATCTTATGTCAATAAAATATAAGCTACACAAGGAAAGCAACTTTATCTTGTTCACTGCTATATCCTAGTGCCCAGAACAATGCTTTGCACGTGGTAGGGGCTTGACAAATATTTGTTGAATGAATAAATATATTATTTAAAGTGTTTATTCAAAAAGACTTGTTACTATGGATGGCATATTCTATTTTTACTAAAGTTAATTTGTACATAATATGCTGACAACAGTGGCTGAAGGTTTGCCTTGTTACAAGAAGTTTTTCAAATAAGAGTTCAGTAAAGAGTATTTTCATGAAGACTAGCAACATTATGTGGTACAGCTACCATATTACATATATTCCATTCTAAAGTATTTGTATCTGTGACACAGCATTAATACTTGAAATGCAATATATAGGATATATTTTAAGCAAAAGGAACATATGTTCTTTCTAAGGAAAAAAGAAAATTAAAACATATGACTGGGGCTTCCCTGGTGGCGCAGTGGTTGAGAGTCCGCCTGCCGATGCAGGGGACGCAGGTTCGTGCCCCGGTCCGGGAGGATCCCACATGCCGCGAAGCGGCTGGGCCCGTGAGCCATGGCCGCTGAGCCTGTGCGTCCGGAGCCCGTACTCCGCAACGGGAGAGGCCACAACAGTGAGAGGCCCGCGTACCGCAAAAAAAAAAAAAAAAAAAAAAAAACCAAAAAAAAAAAAAAAAAAACAACATATGACTGAATCATCCTTTGCCCTTAAGCTGTATTTTCAAGCCTATAGCCTTTGTTAGTATGTATCATTTATAGCACCATTTCCCAAAGTGTGATGTACATACCAAAGGATACACAAGAAGATCTTCTTGTTACAGGAAGATCTTTTCCTTTAATGGTTACATATTTATTTTAATGTACTAGGGAAAATGTAACTAGCACATCAAATCTATTTTTTATTGATAGCAAATTAATACAAGATACACTTAAGTAAAAAGGAACTCACTTGATTTAAAGAAAGGTACTAGGTACACAGTGGTGTAAGTAGATATGGTAAAGACCATAATAATGGCTGGTGGATGAATGAAACTGGGGGAGACTCTGACTTTAGTTCTTGCTTGGAGCAAGACACATCCTGCATCCTTATGAGGACCGTCTTACAAGACTGAAGTCTGTTGCTTTACCACCTTCACCAGCTAAGTTTTTATATGGTAGAATGGCTTTTAACCTTCTCAGACTCAGTGCTTCCATTTTATAGTACGTAATTTATAATGTCCTCCTATACTATCGTGAAACAAAATCTGTAACCTACTTGTTCACGTAAGTTCGAAAAAAAATCAATCTAAGGTCCTGGCTGTATTAGAAAGCAAAAATACAATACAAGCAACATGTGACTTAAATAATGTTTTCAGTATGTAAATCCTTGGGGATAACCACCTTAGAAGGCACAGTGATGTAGTCAAATACTGCACCTCCATGCAGAATCGCTGTGAATGACAGCTGCTACTACAGACTGGCGCAAAGGTGTTACGTAGGTAACGCAATCCAATATCATAAGCAGTTTTGCCACTGGTGATCTCCCAAGACGGAGAACAACTTCTGATAAAGTCCTGCCCACCACCCCTCCCTGCCAAAATTACATTCCTCCCTTAATTTGCATAGTAGTTGCATTCCTGAAAAAGGAATATTAAACTTTGCAAAAGAATACTTTGTGCTTATACGTAAAACAAGGAAACAGGATTAGGCTCCAAGTTCAGATAATTATAAACAGACTTTTCACCTACATGAATACCTGAGTGGCCGTTGAAAAGTTGGAACAAGATACAGGACAACTCTTTGATGTGTGGAACTATCCCACACCCTTCGGCACATCCAGTGTTCCTAGCTCCCTTCCACTGAATTCCGTTCAGGCTCTTTCTGTCGTTGTGGTGACCAAAAATGCCCCCAACATTTCCCAAGTGCCTCCCACGCTGATCTCATAAATCCAGTAGCACTCCTGGGTTTCTTTGTTTAAGCTCTCCACTGCTAACTAATGGGTAGTCATTAATCCACTTTGAGCTTTCTATTTATCAGTGATAGCATTTGGTTCTAATGTTTTATATCTTAAATATAAAACATTAGCTCTATGGCTTCTAAAGCAACTATAAAAATATTCTATTTTATTATTATTACAGGAGTTTTATTGTTTACAGCTTGTTAACTGTAAAGTTTGTTGGCTTACAGTTGGTAAAGAATAAGTACTCGTAACGTAAATTTCAGAGAGTTTGGTTGCTTTTACGAAAAATATTTCAGAGTTGGAGCTCCTGAAAGAATCTGAAATTCAATATAGCTAGAAATCTGGTTACTGAAAATCGGATACTTTCTGAATTATCTAAGCCTCCTAGGGCTGCAAATTTTGACAGCATAGCTTTAAAAGCAGATTCTTGGCATAATTTTGAGTGGGTTTTGACCAAGTCATGCTGAGAAATTTGCAACTGCAGCATTCATTGGGATGTACAAGAAAGAGGGGAAAAAAAATTAATGAAAACTTTCCAGGGTGAGGGACCTTAAACTTACTAAACTTCTGAACTTTACGCCCTGTTGTGATCTTTCTGACACTTTGAAGAATGGTTCTGGAGAGTCTCCAGAGAGCACACTCCTCACTCTTCATTCTTAAACAGTGTGAAATCTGTCAACCCAACCAGGTCATCAAGAGGGCAGACTGTGACTTGTCACACCGAGAGCGATGTTCTCTAGGACACTGAAGAAGCTGGGCAGATTTTGCTTTTTACCAAGAGCGAGACCCTGGCTTTTTGAGGAAGGGACTGATTTCCATACATTGGGAAAAGCTGGCTTAGCACATACACTTGAATCAAACACAAGCTACCAAAGTGACATTTGACATCCATCCCCTTAATTCTTATCAGAAAGCTGATCATTGAAAACAAGTAACAGAGCTTTATTTGCAGAAAATGGAAAGTTTAAAACACCTCAGCTGAAGCAGAACCTGATTTTTTTTAATTATTAATTCTGTTGTGGGAGACAAATAAACACTATCAGTTACTGAGAGGTGGGAACTCCTGATGCCTCTTTTTCTACTTGTTCTAGGTTTTTGTTGTTTCGGGTTTTTTTAACTGAGTTCTTTAACCTTTCGGTACTCTGTTTCTCTGCTTGTAAGCTTGGAATGAGGATAGCTATTATTAGTTCAGGGTTTTGTTGTTGTTGTTGGAGAACTGGGAACTCTGGGCAAAATTACCAAATCGGTGAAGTTTTTCTTTGACTTTCACACCTTCTTTAACTCATTCCATTGTGCTAAATGCTGGGGATTAAAAGGTCATTAAGGCATAGCTCCTGCCCTCAAGGAACTAACATTTTAGTGGGTGAGAAAACAAGTAAATATGACAATTCTGCCTTGCATGAATAACTGCTTTGCTGAACATAGAGGCGGGGTTGCTATGGGAACCCAGTGCAGAACACCAGCCACCACTGGGAAGGATGGAGACTTTCCAACATCCTCTATCTCCTCTCTCAGCCTCTCCACCCCAACTTCCAGCTCTCCCCAAAGCAGAGGCTGCCCTTCTGAGATAGAACCCCAAGCTTGAGACTGTTCCTTCTGCCCCTTCCATCAGAATCTATCTGTTTGATGTTGCCTATCTAATTGTGAACTAAGTCAAGCTAAGGTATTCATTGATTGGTTAAGTGACTCTTCCCAGATGATAGTTGCATTCTGACTGGGGCTGTGCTTACCCATTCCACTAATCTTTATTGAGGATGCACTGTGTGGATTCATTTCAATTCTTTTACCCAAAAGACTGATGAGTGGGAAAACCAAGGCTTGAGCCTGGTAAGCTCACTATAGAGCAAAGGCTCTTTCCTTGGAATTACACTCTTTTATCACAGTCTGTTGGCTCTGCCTAGCTAGATAGCCCCACTGGCTGAGACTCCAAGTAGAGCAGCAGGATCGTGCTAACACGGCTCACCTACGTGAAGAAGGGACAAACGCTGGCACAAGCACCGTCATGGCGTCATAGCCGCTCCTAGAGACCCAGACACGCTGAGGGCACTGCTTAGTTATCCAGCGACACTAGCTGCCTGCTAGAAGGGCAGTTGGAGGTCCCAAGAGAGTACAGATATCACCCTCCAAAGCCAGGATTACGGTTTTCGACTATTACTGCCGTGGAGGAACAGGAGTGGGCTCCCCTCTTGACAGGGAACTCTCTGAGGGAAGAGGCCATGTCATCATCATCTCTCACCCCCAACACCACCCAGCGTCTGGACCAAAGTAAACCCTTATTTAATGTTTGGAGAAGGAAAGGAAGGAAGAAAGAAGGAAAGGGAAAGGAAGGGGAGGGAAGGAAAAGGAGACGTGAGCTTTTGAGACAGTCACGGACAGGCCTTCTCTGGGTCTCTCCACAAGTCCTTTAGCTGAACTGATTCCTCAGCTGTCATGTCTCTGCCTCCCCTCCCTCTCTGCCTCTTCCTTCAGGCGCATCAATTAAACTCTTCGCTCTGAGCAATGGGGCGCAAATGAGCGATGATGGCGAAGGCAAGAGAAACCTCAGCACAGACACTTCATATACTTCTTCGTGCATTTCTTTGTCCCTCCACTTTCACTCCTTGCCATTTGCATCTCCACAGCTCCTACCTGAGTGGGTTTTTCTACAGCTTTACCAGGTTGTACGTATATTCACTTTTTCTTTTTTTAATACAGGCTGCTATAAGCTTGTTTTTAGAGCTCTATGGACTCTATAGTCCTAAGAATAAGAACATATTTCTTACTGACTACTCTACCCCTGCAGTTAGGCTTCACCTCATCTGGAAGAACATGCAAGACCCAGTCCGCTGCCAGGAAAAACGTGACCCCATTGGTAGGAAATCCCAAATCCATGTGGGACTCAGAGGGTGCTACAACAAATTCCTTCCATTTCTTCTCAGATTGGCTTTCATTAGTACAGAGACCACCTCCAACGGGTGCTTGTATGTCCCTCGTCTTTTGACCTCCCTTCTTCATTCCTTTTCTCCTGCTCTGTCCTCTCACCCTCTCCACCCTGCCACGTCCCCTACATACATCCCAGGCACCATCTTGCCTCTATCCCTTGTGGAAAGATAGGCTTCTGACTCCATCCAGGGCAAGGGGCAAAGTGAATCATCATATTCTTGAGCGTAGAGCCCACTAGACAAATAATCTTTCTCTTGCGCAGATTTTCCACTTTATGTGATAATTTCTAGGCATTTTTATATTGAAGTATGCCTTACCCACCACAGCTGAAGTAGAAACAAAAGTAATGAAGGTGATGAAGAGCCCATCCCACCACCTTCCTGAGTAGTTGAGGGCAGAAACACTGTCTTGAAAATTCTGTGTATTCAAGTGCACAGTAGCTTGCACAGAGTAAGTGCTCAATGAATATCTGTGGGTGGAGCCTTCCCAGTGTTTACCACACTGCTTAGATCTAAGCACCAAGAGAGACTCAGAAAAAAACCAGCCAATTCATGCCTAAAGGACTTCATTTTCATTCATTGACATCTACCAAAGGATATTAGATATTTATTAAATAACCATTCCTGGTTAGAATATTATATTATTAACATTATAGAGGTAATTAGAAATATTTAGAAAACACATAAAAAATAGATGTGTCTGCTAGAGGGAAGAAGTCAGGAGAAAAGGAGAGAAAACCCATGGGCCATGTGAAACAAGTGTAAGATTACACTCTCAGACCACGTCGGAATCAGCAGACGCCCTTCAGGTAAAAATCCTAGGAGACTTTAAGGCCCGGCTCAGAAATGGTTAAACACGAGGCCTGTGTGCATCCTGTCACAGTTTTATTTTGAGCAGCCTGTTTGCCCAAGTACCTCCCACTCTTTCACTTCCCCAGAAACTGCCACTCTTTCCCTTCCCCAGAAACTGCCACTCTGTTCTATGTACACAACAAAAATGTTTGTCTTTTCCAAAGCTTGAGGTACTAACCAATGTCTGTGAATTTCTTTGTGTAATAACATAATAATCAAATCACATTTAAGTCAGTGTCAGTAATACATGTGTTTTCAATTTTAAAACCCACAAGTGATTTATTATTCACCTCCCAATATTCCATTTGTACATTTAGTGAGAGAAACAGGAAAGTTACATACAAAGAATCACTTCCAAGTTTTGCTATGAATTCATTTCTCTGGTTGTTTTCTAGTTATTTTACAGGTTGTCTTTTAATATTAGCCCTACAGTATTTCTCACTCTGACATTTCTGTTCAATGATACCGATTTTAATCTTCAACCTTTAAATCTTTATTGTTTTTAAAACACTTGTATTTATGAATTACACTGAAATGTCCGTCTTTTGCTTTGGTTTTACTATGTTTTTAAAAAAGGAAGGAAATCTGAGATTCCTTGAGTATTGATGCATCACTGTGCCTCAGGGAAAATAGGGTCCCATGCTGGACTGCCACATGTCCCCTATCCTTTGTCCTTTCCTAAAAAGAGCAGAATATAATGAACAGAGCATCTTGAAAGATCAGATAGACCAGGGTTCCAGTCCCTGCTCTGCTACTTATCAGTTGTGCAACTTTGGATAAATTAGTAAACGTTTCCAAATCCATTGCTTCATCTGTAGAATATACCTAGTAATACCAACTTCACGATACCCACTTTTCTGAAAATTAAGTAGGATGACATATGTACACTAACTAGTAGGTGCTCAATATTTCTTAGTCCCATCACCCCCTTGCACCAAGCCCTGTTCTTGCTATGGATAGAATAAATGGAATAGGAGGCCAGGGGTGCTTGTTCTAGATTAAGTATATCAGTTATACCTTTGGGGACAGTTCAGGTACCCATGCAAGTGGACACTGTAATAACCATCTAAAACAATTCCTTCTTCTCTCTGATCTAACTCAATATGAAAATCTATAGCTTTCCATGGCCTGTTAATGGTGTGAGTCTTAGTGGGAGCATTTTCTTAACAGTGTCCTACACCAAGAGCTGCAGATATGATTACAACTAAGTTGCCATGGTAACCCATAGACAGCCATGTACCATAAGAGACAAATCTCAATGTACAAGTAAAAATCTCAAGCTCTACTAAACTAGAGTTGATATTTGCATTTAAAGAGTTATATTCCACCTTCATATAATACCCACTTGATTCAATCCATTAAATCAGAGGATTCACTCAAGTGAACTATAATTCAAGCAGCTATCGTAACCCATAAAGGGAAAGGAATTCACTTACGATGAACCTCCTCTCCAAAGAATAAAATATAAATGATCCTTTTCTGAAAGCTTTTGGAGATCCATGTTCCTATCCAGGCCTCTACTGATGGATACAATTAGTTCTAATCTACCACTATTCTAAAGATATACTTAAAATCATTTCAGAAAACCCAACAAATTCAGAAAAGAAATAGAAGTTCAAGTTCTTCTGCACGGGAGATTACCCTGTTATTTGTTGTGTAAGATGAATGAATCTTCCCTGCTCTGGACAATTCATTCAATTCAACAACTCTGTGGTGGTATCTATCATGAGAAAGATAATGTGCCACAGGAGAAAGGAAAAATAAAAAGTTTATATCTCAACCAATAATCACCTTATTCCATAAAGAATATGTGAGAGATATATATATACACATATACATATATATGCGCAATGGAATATTACTCAGCCATAAAAAAGGATGAAACAATGTCATTTGCAGCAACATGGATAGACCTAGAGTTTGTCATGTTAAGTGAAGTAAGTCAGAAAGAGAAAGACAAATACCATATGATATCACTAATATGTGGAATCTTAAAAAATGATACAAATGAACTTGTTTACAAAACAGAAATAGACTCAGATATAGAAAGAAAATTTATGGTTACCAATGGGGATGGGGTGGAAGGGGACAGGGAGAGATAAATTAGGAGTTTGGGATTAACATATACACACTACTGTATATAAAATAGATAAACAACAAGTACCTACTGTATAGCACAGGGAGCTATATTCAATATCTTATAATAATCTATAATGGAAAAGATTCTGTAAAAAGAATAGATGTATATATGTGTATAACTGAATCACTTTGCTGTACACCTGAAACTAACACAACATTGTAAATCAACTATACTTCCATTTTTTTAAATGGTTAAAAAATAATAATAAACAATCATCTATTCCTTCATTCCCTCATTCAATGAACACCTTTTAAGCCAGCCACCATACTGTACAAGACATGATCCTAGCCTGACAGGGCTTACAGTAGTATGTGCAGCAACTGCTACATAGCAGGAGACCTAAGAACGCAGGTTACTCCAATACCAACTGTAAAGCATTAGGGGGACTCACAGAGGATCTGAATGCATCTGACTGGGAAGTGAGAAGTAATTACTTGAGGTGGGCTATTGAAAGGCTGATGGCCTTTCAATAGATGGAGATAGTATTCAACTGAGAAGGAGTGTGGGAATCATACAGAAGCTTGAGGGACCTGGCAGGGGAAAAAACAGCAAAAATAGAGACCTATCTGCAAGGGGACTGGTGGGAGACAAAAATGGAAAACTAAGTTGGCATCACATTGTGGAGGACCATGAATACCAGAATAAATATTATAAATATAACTAGTAGACATTGGGGAGCCAGTGAAGAATTTGGAGTGGGGTGGGGGGTGCTGACATGGTAGGAGTTGAGCTTGGGGAATAAATCTGTCAGTGGTAGGTGAGAGAGATTGGAGGGGACAACTGGAGACAATCAGAGGGTTAGTCTACTCTCCTGGGGCGGGGAGTGTGGAACCGGCAGACAGAGTGAAAGGCGAGGAGCAGACATACATTACAACACACATCTGGAATTTCTGTAGTGAAATATAACAATCCAAACACATATCACCAGATAAAAGACCACACTTATTTTAAATATATGCTGAGAACTAGGGAGTTAATGCAGCAGTTTTTAACCTCTGGAGACAGAATCAGCTGAAAGTTTGGTCACCTCAATTTGCTCACCACAAACCATTGCCCTCAAAATTTGGGATTTGCTAAACATTTCAAACTCTGAGAAGCAGAGGGTTCAATAAAACCACATTGTGCCTGGCACATATTTCTCCTTTAAAACTGAGGAAATTTGATCTGCTTACTAATTCATTTAAATTTCATTCAAACTGGGATTTTGAAAAACCTCTCTATTGCCCAGAGAAATCTTAAGAGCTTATTTTTAAAGACTTTTTCCCTCCTTACAAAAAGGAAATAATAGTTTTCCAACTATCCCTGAACCCCAGAAGTTAGAGATTCGTAATCCATGGGTTGGAATGGAATTTTTGGTAAGCAAAACAATAGACTAAAACCAGCACATTTTGCCAAAACCCAGTGCATTGGATGGTTGAGGAGGACAAGAATTTTGACCCTCTTGAGTACTTTCTGAGCACGTTTTCTAGAAATGAAGCAGCAGGTGTGGGTACAGTGAACTGGGGAAAGATTTTATTCTATTACTCATATCAGCCATATTGGTTTTCTCTTCACTGTCAAGAACATAAAAGAGAAATGGCAATTTTTTTAAATCTTAAAACAACAATTTATTATTGCTTATGAGTCTGAGGGCCAGCTGGGTGATTTGGTCCTGGCTGGACATCTGCAGTTGACCCTTCATTTTTGTTCATTAAAAAAGTTTTTTAAGTGAAAATATAATACACACACAGAAAAGTGCACATACCATGAGACTGCAGCCTGATAAATTTCCACAAGCTGATCACACCAGTGCAACGAATACACAGATAAGCTACAGCACCCAAGACTCCCCTAGTGTCTCCTTTCAGGTATTTACCTTCCAAAAATAACCACTGTTCTCAATCTGTCACCATAGCTTGGTTTGAGAAATGGCAATTTTAAAAAATAAACATGGGAAATATAGGTCAGTGGAACAGAATAGAGCCCAGAGATAAACCCACGCACATATGGTCACCTTATCTTTGATAAAGGAGGCAAGAATATACAGTGGAGGAAAGACAGCCTCTTCAATAAGTGGTGCTGGGAAAACTAGACAGCTACATGTAAAAGTATGAAATTAGAACACCCCCTAACACCATACACATAAATAAACTCAAAATGGATTAAAGACCTAAATGGAAGGCCAGACACTATCAAACTCTTAGAGGAAAACATAGGCAGAACACTCTGTGACATAAACCACAGCAAGATCCTTTTTGACCCACCTCCTAGAGAAATGGAAATGAAAACAAAAATAAACAGATGGGACCTAATGAAACTTAAAAGCTTTTGCACAGCAAAGGAAACCATAAAGAGGAAAAGACAGCCCTCAGAATGGGAGAAAATATTTGCAAATGCAGCAACTGACAATCTCCAAAATTTACAAGCAGCTCATGCAGCTCAATATCAAAAAAACAAACAACCCAATCCAAAAATGGGCAGAAGACCTAAATAGACATTTCTCCAAAGAAGATATACAGATTGCCAGCAAACACATGAAAGGATGCTCAACATCATTAATCATTAGAGAAATGCAAATCAAAACTACAATGAGATATCATCTCACACTGGTCAGAATGGCCGTCATCAAAAAATTTACAAACAATAAATGCTGGAGAGGGTGTGGAGAAAAGGGAACCCTCTTGCACTGTTGGTGGGAATGTAAATTGATACAGCCACTATGGAGAACAGTATGGAGGTTCCTTAAAAAACTAAAATTAGAACTACCATATGACCCAGCAATCCCACTACTGGGCATATACCCTGAGAAAACCAAAATTCAAAAAGAGCCATGTACCACAATGTTCATTGCAGCTCTATTTACAATAGCCAGGACATGGAAGCAACCTAAGTGTCCATCGACAGATGAATGGATAAAGAAGATGTGGCACATATATACAATGGAATATTACTCAGCCATGAAAAGAAACGAAACTGAGTTATTTTGAAGTGGATGGACCTAGAGTCTGTCACACAGAGTGAAGTAAGTCAGAAAGAGAAAAACAAATACGGTATGCTAACACATATATCGGGATAGACATAGTATTTTCTTTTCTTTTCTTTTTAACATTTAATAATACCCCCTTCACCCATTTCTCTCACCCCCACCCACCACCTCTGGCAACCACCAATCTGTTTCTTATATTTATGAGCTTGATTTTTTTTTTTTGGATTCCACATATAAGGGAGATTATACGGCTTTGTCTTTCTCTGACTGATTTGTTCCACTTAGCATAATGCCCCCGAGGTCCATCCATATTGTCACAAATGGCAACACCATTTATTGAAGAGCATCTTTTCCCCATTGTATAACTTTGGCCCCTTTGTCATAAATTAATTGACCATATATGCTAAGGGTTTATTTCTAGGTTCTCTATTATGTTCCATTGATCTATTTGTCTGTTTTTATGCCAATACCATACTGTGTTATTACTATAGCTTTGTAAAATAGTTTGAAATCAGCAAATCAGTGTGATGCCTCCAGCTTTGTTCTTTCTCAAGGTTGTTTTTGCTATCCAGGATCTTTTGTGGTTTTCAAATTGTTTGTTCTACTTCTGTGAAGGAGGTCATTAGAATTTTGATAGGAATTGCATTGAATCTGTAGGATGCTTTAGGTAGTATGTAAATTGTGACACTATTAATTCTTCCAGTTGATGAGCACAGAATATCCTTCCATTTATTTGTCTTCAAATTTTTTTATTGATGTCTTGCAATTTTCAGTATATAGATTTTTCACCTCCCTCGTTAAATCTATTGCTTGGCATTTTATTCTTTTTAATGCAATTGTATATGGGATTGTTTTCTTAATTTCTCATTCTGATAGTTTGTTATTAGCATACAGAATGGCAACAGATCTCTGTGTATTGATTTTTTATCTGGCAACTTTACTGAATTCAATTATTCTAAGAGTTTTCTGATGTAGTCTTTAGGGCTTTCTATATATATCATGTATCAAAATCATAATATCATTTCTATATTTTAAAGCATCTGGTTCTTTTAGGAAGAAATGGAGACTTTAATGTCTAGAGATACTAATCTGTGAAAGCTGGGATTTGACTGAAGCACATGAAACTGAAGTCTTTAATACATGTTGAAATGAGCACTGGTCTCATTCAGCACCTCGTCAAAAAAACTAGAAGTCCACATTATACATTTTTGAAATCCACTGATACTGTTTTCTACACATAACCTCTTTACTAGGTTTTTTTTCATTTTTTTAAATTAGTCTACTTAAAAATTATATCTACAGGGAAACTGCATCTTAGCATATGGTTGTTTCAATCTTAAAACCCTCATGAATGTTTTCAAGAAAATTGCCATCCTGGATAACTCCACTAACCTTCCAACTTTGCAGGAATCCTGAATCCTAAACTAGTAGAATTGGCAATAAAAGAGGAAGAGCTATACTGCAAATCTGCTATTCGTGCTTCAGGGCCCCTAAAATCACACTAACAACTAACTGTTTTCATCTTTTTTTTAAAACTACCTATTTAAAACTAGAATCTCAACCTGATTTCTCCAAGACTCATCATTCTTGAACTTAAAACTGGAGCACAGACACAGGAAAGTTATTTAATTCCATCATCATATATTTAACACCTATATCTTGCAGTATATTGTGGAAATTCAAAGAAAACTAGCAGGAATCTGGCGTCTGAGAGCTTACAGCCTAATGAGAAAGTAAGCTGTGTAAATAAGAGTAAATTTGCAGTCACACGGGGCACAATGTTATAGTGGAGGTCACTCACAGGAAATGGCAGTAGCAGGAGGACATGGTTCCTGGAACTCTGTTTTGGGGGTTGAGAAAATGATTTTAAAAGCTAAGATACAGGGACTTCCCTGGTGGCACAGTGGTTGAGAATCTGCCTGCCAATGCGGGGTACACGGGTTTGAGCCCTGGTCAGGGAAGATCCCACATGACGCGGAGCAACTAAACCCGTGCTCCACAACTATTGAGCCTGCGCTCTAGAGCCCTTGAGCCACAACTACTGAAGCCCGCGCACCCAGAGCCCAAGCTCGGCAACAAGAGAAGCCACGGCAATTAGAAGCCCGCGCACTGCCCCCGCTCGCGGCAACTAGAGAAAATCCGCACACAGCAGCTAAGACTCAACAATGAAGACCCAATGCAGCCAAAAATAAATAAATAAATAAATAAATTTATCCGAAAAAAAGCTAACGTACAAGTGTAAGTTTTAGAATCACACTTTACGAATTGGCTTATTATTTTAAAATGGCATTCAATAATGATGTTTCTATAAACTGAGAGAACTGATTCAGATTAAAGCAACAAATTTTGTATGGAGCTTCCATTATGAGCAAGATTATGCACTAGATACAAAGGGTTACAAAGTTTGAGAAGATGGTTTCTGACCTAGAGGAGTAATAAGTTATTTATACCAATATCTCTATAGTACAAGACACATTTAAAATCCTATAATATAGAAAGCATATGAATAGCCACTAACCCAGCAAGGAATTTCATTATAATTATTATGATATAATAAAATTATATACTACTTACATAATATATAAGTATTATAATTATTAGTACAATAATTATCAGGTTAGGGCATTTATTAATATTATTTTAAGTATTCAGTAGAATTAATGCTCTGCAAGTATTGCTATTAGGTTTGTGGAGTTGGGTCTCCATGTTTGCTTGAAGCAAATTCTGCTCATTTAAACATAAAAGCGTTTTTCTGTTCTATCACCTGAGGTACTTCTGTACCAATTACTAACTATTCAAATTCTGTGAACAGCAGATATAGACATTGCTGGAGAACTATGTATACAGTCGACAGAAACAGCCTCATCATATAAGTGTGCTTATAACTTTTTCTATCCCAGATTCTTATTCTAGGTTTAAGATTTCTCCGAGTACCAAAATGTGTCAGCCCCCCGTAAAGAGAATAGGCCATAGAGAAGACACTCAAAATGAAAATAATTTTCATTAACATTTTTTGCATTTAAGCCGACCCCAACTTGTGAAATTTAAAACTTACCATATCAGCAGTGCCAATATAAAACTTCATAACCCTAAAATTAGTTTCGAAATAGTGCAGAAATGTGTTAATATGCACAATTTGTGAAATTTGTAAAAGAACAAGTAAACAGAAAATGAATTTCACAGTCAGGGTCAATGTGCACATAGATTAGGCAATGAAACATTCTGGAGCACCATTTTATAACTGTTCCAAATGAGACTATGGAGCCACATAGCCTATAAAACAACAAAATCCAAACAAAAAACACCATTAAGATAGCTGTGAATGCCTTTAAACAATAAGTTTTTAATTATATAAAAGTATTAAATAAACCCAGTATTTTATTATTACGCACATTGTTAAGATTCTTTAAATTTTTGCAAGCTGATTTTAACTGAGCTATCTGCACAATTTAGCTTAGCTAATCATTTAAATTTCTGTCCAGAAATGCCTATCACTTACCCTTAATAATAAAAGCAAAAATATGCTAGCTATTCACTGAAAGTCCTTTTGGAAACAAATGTGTCAGGTCTTATTCAATAATTGTATAAAACATTTCGGCACTTCGAAAAGTAATACTTAGGATTATTATACAGCAGGGTGATTTATTCACAGTTTGTTCTTTATATGGATTTTTTCTCCCAACTATACCTTCAGTTTATATCCTACTTTTCCGTTACCTCACAGCACAAAGTGCTCCCTAAATGACAGTTGATAAATTAGTTACCAGTATTGTTTTAAAATAAATTTATTTTTCTTTCATTATGGAATGCTCTTCTTTAGAGAGCTACCTTGAGGATTTTATTTTTCATTTAGCTTTATGAACGTCCTCACATAAGAAAATTAAACCCTTTTGTTTTCATAAATGGTCACCCAGCATCACTTCTGAATTATTTTCTTGTGTATTAAGGAATAGCCCAGATAGCAGTACTAAATGGCATAGTCATGACTTGCCTTGGTATTTTAGAAAATATTGGCCACCAATGAATACTGTAACTTGGCAGATATCTACCTGCTCATCTCAGACAATAAGTTTGAAATTGCACAAATAACAATACACATCATTACAGCTAATTGGTTCCAAAACTTTGAAACTCTCACGGTGAATGACATTATATGCTACATTTTTTTAACCTACACACTACCATAAAAAATTATGTATGAGAAGTTTTTATAAATAAATCTATCTATACATAGATTTATTTCAATATTAAATATGTTTTACATTATCTGAGCTTCTGCTGCAAAGATGCAAGACAGGGCCAAAACTAGGTTGGGACAAGTGAGGCACTTATCTCAGGCTCAGAATTTTAGAAGGTACCAAATAATTCAGTAATTAAAATATTTCATTTTTTAACATAATATTTTTAAAATAAAAATTAGGACAAAAATATCAAAAATTGAAATAAAAATTGAAAGAGATACACATTATCATGTTGGTAGACTATCATCTATTTGACAAGGTGAAAATAATAAGTAGGGAAGGAGAGAATCTTGCTGTTTTCCTCTTTGATTAAGGAAAAAAAATCGCTCTCAACTTGATATCTCCAGCTCACAGCATCATTAGATTCGCAATATTTGAGTCAAAATGATAATTTTAGTGGCTAGAAACCATTATTTCCTATCACCTATACTTACTGTATATGACAAGTGTCATTATCTTAACTGTGACTCTGCTTAAAATGTTATACCACCTGCAAAGCTGAATGGAAGTTGACAAAGAAATAATCCATAATTTCAATTTGCTATGTTCGTGGCATATTTCCATAATCCAGTCTTAAGTTGCTTGCTTTACATTCTATTATGTAAACACAGCTTGCTCTCAGCCACATAGGAGATTCTCTTTTAGTATTTTAAAATTGGGCGATTTTCATAGACTGTAAAAAAAAAGGAATAGATCATTGTATGGATATTTCCTTTTAGGTTTACATAACACAGGAATAATTCATTTCATTTCTTTACTGACACACTTGATTTCATTCTATATAGTTCTATATAGAAATATCGCCAAGTTTCTTTGCTCCCCTACGTAGCAAAACTCCTTGAGAGCTGAATATACTCCATGTCATTGCCTCAGATTTCTCCCTTCCCATTCCGTCTCTTCTTAGACTCTTTATTACAAAATAACTTCAGATTTATAGAAAATTTGCAAGAACGGAGCAAAGAACATTCATATACCCTTTACCCAGATGCACCAATTATTGTATTTTGCCCAATTTGCCTTGCTGCTACTTTCTTCGTAACCACTTGAGAGTTTGTTGTACTCATCATGCCCCTTTATCCCTAAATATTTCAGCATGTATTTTCTAAGAACAAGGGATTCTTTCGTGTAACCACAGTTCAGCTATCAAATTCAAGACATTTATAGATAGGATATTATTATCTCATACACAAGTCCATATCCAAATTTTACAAATTGTCCTAATAATGTCATTTATGGAAATTTTTTTCTGATCCTGGATCCAGTTTGGAGCCGTGCATTGCATTTAGCACACTATATCTGGTATCCATTATTATGAAACAATACCTGAGATTCTCTTTGCCTTTTATGACATTGACTTTTTTTTAAGAGTACAGACCGATTGTTTACTTATAGAGTATGCTTCAGCTTGGGTTTTTCTAATGTTTCCTCTTTTGGGGGATGGGATGTCATTTGGGGCAGGAACATTGAATAGGTGATGTTGTGTCCTCAGTGAATTACATCAGGAAGAGTAAGATGCCAGCTTTTCCTATGACCGGTGATGTTAACTTTGAATAGTGAAGATGGTGCCCCCTCTATATTTGTCCACTAAAAAGCTGTCCATTTTTTCTTTTCCGATTAATAAGTTATCTGTGAAGAGATACTTTGATGCTATGTAATTATCCTGTTGCTTTTTAAGCTTTCACTTAACAATTTTATTGTCCATTAATGACCTTGGCCTAAATCAGTTATTACTATAAAGGTTGCAAAATGGTAACTAACTCTTATTATTTCTTCTACCTTACTGGTCAGCACTCACTGCAAGGAAGAGCTTTCCCTTATTTATTTACTCGCTTGCTTACTAACAGAATGGACTGCTGGAGTCTTCTTTCAGTCGATGGTTTATAATCCACTCTTCTATTATCCATGCTGAGTTTCAGATTTTCCCATATTTGTTCAGAGGGACCCCCTTCACATTGTCTCCTCTGTCATTTTTCTATGAGCCCATCATTTTTTGAGCTCTCCCTTATTTTCTGGCATTACAAGAAGTTACAGTTCATCTTGATTCTGCCCGCCCCAGTCCTAGACTTAGCCATTTCACCAAGGTTATCTGGTTCATTTTAGTGATAACTTGTATTTAAATAACAAAATTTGTACCTGTAGCTACTGGGTGTTGGTTGCTTCTAAACATACAATAAAACGTGCTCTTTTAAGGGCATAGTTCAATGAATTTTGACAGATGTATACACCCATGGTCAATTCTCAGTCTTCATTATACTTGACCTATTAGCAGCATTTGAAACTGAGGATCAAATATTGCCTCCTCGCAATATTGTCTTCACTAGGCCTCCAGGGAATGATACTCTTGGTTCTCGTCCATCCCCGCAGGATAACTTCTCAATCTCCTTTGGTTCTCTCTACTGTTCTCCACACCCTTTTAAGTTGAAGTACTCCAGAACTCAGATTCTGATGCTTTTCTCCTCTGTAGTTATACTCACTCCCGAGGTTAATCTCATCTGACAACTCCCCAAATTTGTATCTCAAACCCAGTCTTCTCCCCCAAGCCCTGGATTTTTATATCCACTTATTTCTACTTGACATCTTCACCTGAATCTCCAATTGACATCCAAATGCAACATGTACAAAACTGAAATCCACCTCACACCTGCTCCCCTGGTAGCCTTCCCCATCTCAGGTGATGGCAGCTCCATTCCCCCAGTTATTTAGGCCAAAAACTTGAAGGCACTCAAAGTATATTCAGAATCCCTCCACTTCTACTCTCCACTGTTCCCCCCATAATCTAACCAGCCATCGTTTCTTGCCTGGATTATTCCAATAGCTTCATAACAGATCTCACTGCATCAAAGCTTGCTGCTACAATCTCTTCTCAACACAGAAACCACAGTGACCCTTTTTAAATGTTAAGTGTTTCCATATTACTCTTCCTCTCAAAACTTTGTGGTGGTTTCACATTTCACTGACAGTAGAGCCCAAGCCATCACAATAGCTTTCAGGGCATAATTCACACACACACACACACACACACACACACACACACACACACACACACACACACACACTTTGCTCTATGACCACATCTCTTACTCCTTCCTTTTCCTTTCCTCCCCATCCACACTGAACTGCTGCTCACCCCACATGCCAGCAAACCAAGCACGTTCCCACTCTAGGGTTATTCGAGCTGGTCCCTCTGTAAGGAAGGCATTTCCCCAGATATCTGCTTGGCCACCTCCTTCATCTCCTTCAATTTTGATCAAATCGTAGCCTCTAATGAGGCCAACCCTGACTACCCTAACACAGAACCCTGGATCCCTCATTCCCTGCATTTCTTCCTTCACCCTTTGCACATACCAGCTTCTAATACATTTTTATACATTACTTCTTTTTTGTTGTTTATTGTTTATTGTCTATATGTTAGAATGCAAGCTTCTTGAGGACAGGGATCTTTGTTTTGCTCACTGGAGGATCTAGAACTGAGGGATCTCACCAAGCATCTAGAACAGTGCTTGTTCCTTAGTAGCACTCAAAACTTTTTTTTTTTTTTTTTTTTTTGGCCAAGCGGCTTGCAGGATCTTAGTTCCCCGACCAGGGTTTGAACCCGGGCCCTAGCAGTGAAAGTGCCGAGTCCTAACCACTGGACCATCAGGGAATTCCCTCGAAACCTTTTTTTTTTTTTTTTTTTTTTTTTTTGGCTACGTTGGGTCTTCCTTGCTGTGCACGGGCTTTCTCTAGTTGCAGCGAGCGGGGGCTACTCTTCGTTGTCACGCACGGGCTTCTCATTGCGGTGGCTTCTCTTGTTGCGGAACACGGGCTCTAGGCACGCGGGCTTCAGTAGTTGTGGCTCAGGGGCTCTAGAACACAGGCTCAGTAGTTGTGGCGCACGGGTTTAGTTGCTCTGCGGCCTGTGGGATCTTCCTGGACCAGAGATCCAACCCGTGTCCCCTGCATTGGCAGGCAGATTCTTAACCACCGCACCACCAGGGACGTCCCCCCTCAAAACATTTTTTTAATGAATGAACCACTTTATCCTGTACCTTAACTTGATAAACAAATAGAAATGAGTGAAAATCCATCAGTAGAATTGAGTCTATATATGCCATTTTTAATATTGATATGAGCCTAAGCACCCAACTTTAGTTTACGCCTCTTACCTCCTTATGTTTTTTTTTTGTTTGTTTGTTTGTTTTTTTTCTAAGTTGGGGGAAGGGGCAAATGTGGAGTGACTGCTTAATGGGTACAGGGCTTCCTTTTGAGGTGAAGAAGTGTTGTGGAACTAGAGGGTGGTAATAGATGTTGGGGTAGGAGTTTATTAATTAATTTATTTATTTTTGCTGTGTTGGGTCTTCATTTCTGTGCGAGGGCTTTCTCTAGTTGTGGCAAGTGGGGGCCACTCTTCATCGCGGTGCGCGGGCCTCTCGCTATCGCGGCCTCTCTTGTTGCGGAGCACAGGCTCCAGACGCGCCGGCTCAGTAGTTGTGGCTCACGGGCCTAGTTGCTCCGCGGCATGTGGGATCTTCCCAGACCAGGGCTCGAACCCGTGTCCCCTGCATTGGCAGGCAGAATCTCAACCACTGCGCCACCAGGGAAGCCCAACCTCCTTATGTTTTTATTTACATCTCCCCGCACATGAAATCTAGAACCATTTTAAAATAAAAAGAATTTTAATCAGGTGGCATTTTCAGAAAGTAGTAGGTGTTGTCTGCCCTGAATTAAGTCCTTGCATGCATAATTAATCCAAGTCACAAACTGAGTTTGGTCATTCCCTGCCCTTGGGGAGTGCCACATTGCTAAGGAGACCCTTGCCCATTGATTCCTGGGCTTCTAATATCCACTGTGATTTTGAGTTCTATAAAGGAAAAGGGGACATGGGATGAGGCACGAGAGAAACCAAAATTTCTTTGTATGTGAACTGTACGTTTTCCTACTAGGACTGTTCAGTTGACTCCAGATCTAAAACTGGCAGCAGACGTCACTTTTGTGGCTGAGTGATTCATAGAATTTCAGCTGAGATAAGACATACCTTGACAGACATTCAAATAATGTGCTTGGGGTATTTCTGGACAATCAACAGTCAAGTTTTAAAAGGCACATGTGACAGGAGTATTAAAATATCTGTACTGACAGGATCAGATTTTTATGGCCACCAGTAAAAGAGAATACACTCCATCAAGAAATAAACACCCACTCTGCTTCATGTCATGGCAATCTAGGTCACTCTTGCGCTGAGATTTTTAATTCCTTTACCGCTGACGTTCCTGGGACATTAGGAAACATCTCCTCATGTCTAAGCTAGTGTATTCTCAGCTCTTCTAATTCAGGTGAAGGATTTCATCAGACTAGAGAGAGGATAGGATGAGAACCTGTTCTAAATTTTGGAACCTCAGCTCCAGTATAGCAGAAAAAAAAGCATAACTGTTCCTTAAATGCATGCAGAAGTATGTGAATTCACTCACTAAGTTTACCAGCATCATTAATAAGAAAATGAAGTTTTTAATTCATGTATTTCATCTCTTCCAAAATTAGTCAGAAATATCTCATTTTAATGAATGTAACACATAAGAAATATCATTTTTTCTAGAAAAATTTGCAGAGTTAAATGGTCTGTATTAAGAAAGCACTGTGAGAGCATCTCTTAGATTTCTCTCCTTTATATAGTACATTGTATTTTTACATAGTGGAGAAAAATGGGGCTTTTTAAATATATAACTTCTGAATTTGATTACTTCCCACAGATACAACACACTCAGGGGAAATTGGCACCAAGAAAAAGGTGAAAAGACTGTTAAGCTTTCAAAGATACTTCCATGCATCAAGGCTGCTTCGTGGAATTATACCGCAAGCCCCGCTCCACCTGCTGGATGAAGACTACCTTGGACAAGCAAGGGTGAGCTAGTTACCCCTCTGCCGCCTCATACCAGGCCAGTGGCTGAGAGCATGTGCCCCCCTCTACTCCCCATCCCTCCCACCCTCCACCCCCCAATAGCACCTGGGTTTGAGTCTTTACTTCTGTCACTGAAGAGCTCCGTGCCTCTGGACAGTTATTCAACACATCTGGACTTTTTCCTTAAATATAAAGTGAAGTAATAGAAACGCTCACCTCACAGGGATGGTACAAGGATTAAACAAGGTAAAGCATGTTTGCATGCTTAATATACTCATGCCCAGCACATGCTAGCTATTTTCATTTTTATAAATGTGCAAAACACATTTGCACAACACTAAATAAAATGAAGTTTTGGACTGGCCGATTACCAGTGAAGGAATAAATTTTTTAACCCGTTGAATTATCTCACCGTAATAGCTACCCTGAAATTAACCCAGTAATTACCAACTCTTAATTCCACTTTAGGCTATCAATACAGTGCACTGTCTTTTTTATAATTTTTAATTTATTCAAAAAGTTTTACTAATTTGACAACTATTTTTGCAATGCATTGATCCAACAGAGGGTAGAAATCTAATGTGTGACAATCTAAAAAAAAGTTCAAAGCTTATCTCTAGCCCAAACTCCCAAAGGAATTTAAATTTCAGGAATAAACCACCTCAGTTTAAACAGAAGTCAAAGGTAATATCTTATAGTTCCTATGATAAGGAATATTATGCTGTCTATATGCAATTAAGAAATACATTCTAATGGTATATATGCTATTAAGAAATAAGCAGCAAGTAATGTTAGAAGAACTAATTCCCCACATTAGGTCTACAAAAAGAAAGCAAATATCACTCCTTCTAACAGGCCAAGGTCTGAGATTGAGTGAATGGTTGGTTGGTTGGTTGTTTCATTTGGTGAGAGGAGGAGAAAGCAAGGCTAAGCTCCCAGCGCTGGAGCATCCATGACAGAGCACTCTCTGTGGGGACCTCTCAAGAAAGACAACAGTGAGTTGTAGAAAGAACAACAGACCAGAGGTCAGGATATCAGAGATCGAATTGTGGCTCCGCCTTTAGGATGGTGTGACTTTTGGATAAAAACTCACTCAAACGAGACTTCACCAAAAACCTACTATCCCTCCATTTTTCTGACGCTGTTGTGAAGGCCTTTGTGTGCCATGATGAGGCCGTTGGATTTTATCGAAAGACACAGGGAGGCCATTCAAGGGCAGGTACAGGAGAGTGAGCTGGTCCTTATGGGAAGCAGGGCCTGTGAGAGGAGGGGAAAGCAGTCACAGGAGCTACAGTGAGGATAGAGTCAGCAACTGCAACTCTGTGTCTGAGAGTTAACACCATCTAACTCCAATCAGGGGGTATTATTAAAAAGAAAAATAGCACAGTAAGTCTACATTGGACAGTAGGTCTTTAAAGTACCCAATATTTTCAATTGCCCACACTTCAGTTTCCTGTCTGTTACGGGGGTTAATCTCACATTTGGTCCACATTGAGCAGAGTAGTGTGCTCATCAGTCATCTAGGTTTCTTTTTTTTTAGGTTCACTGTAAGCCTCCTCCCCTAAGTGCATAGTAGTTTGTGATGTAGAGACTTAACGGAACTACAATTTTAAAAGGTATCTATCGTGTGCTTACTATGTACTCGCACCGCTCTAAGCACTTTTACATGTTTTACCTTATTTAATCTTCACAACAACCCTCTGAAGCAATAGTATTATCAGCTACATTTTTCAATTTAGGAAACTGAGGTACAGAGAGCTAAGGAATTTGCCCAAGGTAGCACAGCCAGTAAGCGATGCAGCCAACATAGGATGAGGCAGTCTGATTCCGGAGCCTGTCCCTTTAACACTGTTGTTATTAGGCAGCAGAGTAAGATTTGTCTTACTACACACCAGCTGTACATAGATAGTAGTATGCTATTTTCAACTGTTTAATTGTTTAATTCACGATGTCTCAAAGTAAATATTTGAGTCTCCGATATGATTCATGCGAGTGCTGGCTTTTGTTTGTCTTTTCAGCATATGCTCTCCAGAGTGGGAATGTGGGATTTTGACATTTTCTTGTTTGATCGCTTGACAAATGGTAAGTCGCCCAAAAGAATTCTCACTAAAATACACACCATTAAAGTGGGATTAATTTTGTGAAAAACAAAATATATTTTTAAACACTGTTATTCTTTTTTCTTTCTTTTCCCACATTCATAAATCTGCAAGCCACTCAAGAAGGACCAGGGCAAGGGAAAATTAGTTCAAATGAAGGGTTGAATTTGGACCCCAAATCTTAAGACAGTTTCCTTCTGGTCTTGCTGTTTCCAAAGCAATTTAGAAACCACAGATTAGATTCCTTCCTTGCAGAATACTTTGGCCACATGCAAAAGGAAGGAGTTTGTTGTTAGTCAATGAAAACTAGAAACATAAAAACACATCTGATCAGTCCTGACTCTTACGGGGCCGATGGTTTTGCACTTTTATTAAGTGAGCGAGTCTGCCCCATTGCAGGTATTGTTCAGATACGTTTGGCATCATGAGAAGAAAACAACTCCTGAGGATAGAGTATAAACACTTAGGCTGCAGCTGAAGGGAAAAGTAGACCTTCTTATTGTTTCCACTTTTTAAATTTTTGTGTCTATAGAGGCTTCCCTTAAGAAAACAACAAAATCCTATAATATTTTCATCTGCCCATTAAACGAATGCTGATAATAGGGAGCCAATGAAAGACGTCACGTTTAATGCTGACCGTCACATGTCCTGTCGTCTACAGGCTTGTGTTTTAAGTCATTACAGATGGTTTTCTCACCATTCTGTTTCTTGACAAACAACACACAGTGGAGAGAGATACGGCCTAAGACCATGAAACTGAGCTTTACACTGTGGAAAGCTAACTAGACCATATAGGGCTGTATCTCATAATCTTGCATTTCACTTTGCTCAAATCAATTGAGAGATGGGGACCAGTATATGAAAGTAACCGTGAACAGAAGAATTTGTTCAATGGTATTTGTTAAAAAGAGAGTATAATCACGACTCCCATAAAGATATGAAGTGATCACATCAATGATTTTATTAAACTCAATTAATTAGAGATCCGGTAAAATGTTACAGCTAGTTCAAAGGAATATTCAAAGAGCCATACATATAAAAGCAGTAAGAAATGCCAAAGTGAATTTGTAAATAGGTGAGAAACTGGGAGGGGGAAATCAATTGTATTTCCACCTCACTAATTTCATTTGCATGTATACAGCCAAGAATCATCTGCAATAATATCAGTTATCTACAACTTTGATTGTTGTGAAATAGCTCAAAGATGATGAAAGCTGATGACAGAAACACATAGAACCAGGTACCCTGGAAGAGTGTGCTTGGGCAACACCTAGTTTTCCAATTAAGACAGCCAATCATCTTCTTGGTACATTTCAAAGTCTTTCATAAACTTTATGATGCTTTTAATATTTAAAATCCTTATCTCTAATGAACAATATTTCTTGAACGCTTACACGTTATTGTAGCTTCAATTTTGCACCTCTGCTGCTTGAGTTATAAAATATCTCACGGTCAAATTTCATCTTGGGTGATTTTCCAAAAGAATAGGCACTGTGGTGGCTTAGATACCCCTGTAAATGTAAGAGTCAATTGGAAGCAACTTAAGACACATTTCAAGTGGCCATTAAACTATGTCTTTAAAAAACTAACCATACAAACACACACACACACACACACACATACACACACACACGTGTATGTGTCCCTGATACTGCAGTAAGCAGACTCCTTCTAACTCTTAATGTTTTCATTGCCTTTGGTATAGGGAGGTCTGAGTTAATTTTACTTGTACAATAAGAGAAAATATGGGACCAGATCATAGTAATAATATCTTTATACTTGAATAATTTTAAATCTAAAGGGGAAAAGAAATGATCCTATCAGAGAACTTTCATTACAGAAACTTTGGATCCTATTGCTAGTCTTGATATTTTAATGGTGATGAAAATGGATTAAAACAGGTGGCTGTTCCCCTATAGGAAACAGCCTGGTAACACTGCTGTGCCACCTCTTCAACACCCATGGGCTCATTCACCACTTCAAGTTAGATATGGTGACCTTACACAGGTTTTTAGGTAAGTCCTTTTTTCCTTATTTCTACCCCCTTGCCCCTGAAAAATGGCAGTCTACAATATTCTTTCACATAAAGTGGCAAGAGCCATAGCCTGGTAGATGAAGACCTCATATTAGTCTTAAATTACCTCATCTTAATTTTAAAATAAGTTTACTTATTTAAATCACTGGAAAAAATGCTTACCTGATTAGTTATGTTTAAAAGAGATAAAGGCTATGTAAAGACAACCATCAAGAGCAAATAACTGTCACAGAAGTTACTGATCTGCTCACGTATGAACAAAATCCCAGAAAATATTCCTCAAATAATGCCACTCTGGATATGAGCTGTTGAAATTATTCAACAGGCTTTTTTTCAATGATAAGAAGTACCATGTATGTAGCACCCACTGTCTGCAGGGGGCTTTGGGTACGTTATTTCCAACAGCTTCAACAACCCTGCAAGCTGGCCATTATCACCATTTGGCCCATAAGTAAGGAGAAGTACAAAGAGGTTTTGTAACTTGCTGAAGGTCAACAATATATAATTGGCAGAGCTGCAGTCCAAGCCCAGGTCTGTCTGATTTGAAAGCCTACCGTCTTCCCACTCAACTCCACCATCTCTCCTCATCAAAAAGCAGCCCCAGATCTCATTTGACTTCATGCATATTCTTATTTATCTTCCAGTGAATTATCCAGGGCACATTTTTAGTCACCAAATGACTTTCCTCTGCCTCTTAGTGTGTTCCTGGCTTCTTTGACTTGGCACATGGCAGTGCTTTGAATTTGGAAGCTGACTTGATGCATCAAGGGTAAAACAATGGTGATGGTGATAACAACAGTAGCAGCAACCACCAGGCTTATATAGTGTTTACATATGCTGGAAAGTCTTCTAAGAACTTGCATATGTTAACACACTTAATCCTTACAGCACCTCCTTGAGATCAGAGCTGTTGTTATCCCTATTTTATAGAGAAGGAAAGGGAGGAAACTTTCGGTTAAGTAACTTGCCCAATACAGATAAGTAATAGAGCCAGGGTTCATATAATAGTCAAATAAACCTGCTGATTAAAAGGTACATGTGGCACAACAGAAATACTGGAAACAAGCCAGAGCATGGCTCATTCCAGAAACACAGGTAACCTCAAGCTAATTGTGTTCAGATTGATTGAGCAAAGTAATGGCCATGAATAGAGCCAAATAATTTTGATTTGTCTAAAGAGGGAGAGCACAGATACTTTGGACACGTGTATGCACCCAGAGTACATGGGAGAAAGGCAAAGATTCAATGACAGGAATTTCTGACTGGAATCCAGAGCCAAAGTCATAGCTGGGCTGAGAGAACAAAGCCACACTTGAAAGCCAGGACATTCTATACACACTGAATATATTGCATCCTAGACATTGCCTTAGTTATTAGCTGAAGCAGGCAAGTAGCTTCTGTAAATAGCAAATTCAAATTGCCTTCCTTGTGTCTCTATTTGGTTCCAAGAACACTCCGGTCCCTAGATTGGAAGGGCAAGAAAGACGATCATTTAATCTGAATAAGATAGAAATAAATCCAAGGATTCCTCAGTTGGATCTATGAATTTCTGCCTGAAGAATCCCCAGATTTGCTTTGGTCAGTATTTGTTATTTAAGTGATAAAGCAATCTTTGGATGAGAGTAGGTCTCTTTAAAAGGAAACCTCTTTTATGGCACATTATTCTTAAATGGCAGCAAACTTAAATGATTAAACTATAGTGTGAAATAAAGTTGCCCTTTTCCTACATATTTATTTTTCCAATGAATGAGAGCCTTCATGAATGCCAGAAAGGGGTGATTTATGAAGGTGGTGAGGAATCCCAAGGGCCTCACAAATCCTTTTAGCCTTTCTTCCCTCCTCCCTCCCACTCCTCTCCACTGAAATCAACCCAGTAGAACTGCCAGGCTGGCAAATCGTGTTCATTTCTAAAGCATCCCCAGGCTGCACATTTTGGAGACACTGTTATTTTTAAGCAAAAGGGACCCTCAATAAGTCTGAGCTAGTGTGACCTTTGTGTTTTGTTTTTAGCCGATTGAGTTATCTGTTTACCTCCTAGTCATGGTTCAAGAAGATTACCACAGCCAAAACCCTTATCACAATGCTGTTCATGCGGCCGACGTCACCCAGGCCATGCACTGCTACCTAAAGGAGCCAAAGGTAAGGCAAGACCCGCTGCCTCCTCGGCCATCTGGAAATGCCATGTAAACTACCTGCCGGGTCCCAAATCACCTGACATATCAGAGCGACTGGGTTATGGGCCAATTTATAGCATGAATACAAATGGCTTATATTAAGGTTTCAGTATCAGCTCTGAAAACTGTATAATAGTCATGAAAGAGGATGTAAATTTTCAGAGGTTCTGTTTCATAATTTATATATTTTCAAGGCTGCATTAGGATGAAAACAACCCTCTCTATGACAGTCTGCGTCCTAGATATCTTCAACCATCACAAAAGTTAGCTGCTTTTGCCTTGAACCTTTGCCTCAAACAGTACCAGAACTGAACTTTTCTAGGAAGTCTCCCACCTCATGGTTTTTGATCAACAAATAGAATTAAAACTCCTCAAGACTTAGCTGCATTTCCTACTGAGGCAACTAGGCATCCTGATTCAGGCCCAAGAGAAATTGTGAACATCAAAAACCTCTTTAAAAATATGCCTAGATGCAATATATTAATCCAAAATTTAAAACATGATAGTAATGCTCGTTACTTAAAACCTAGGCATTTCTTAGCCATATAAAACCTAGCTGTTAAAACATACAGGATGAGGTTTTTTTAGGGTTATCCAACCCTGGATATCCAAGGAAAATGATATCTGAGTCCAAGACTCTGTTTAGTTCAATCAGTTTTAACATCAACCACTAAATATACAGATGCCAGATAGGCATTCCCAAGACAAAACTGGGTATGCCTCATCCTTATAAAATATCCCAAAGACATTAAAGGTTTTGTTATTTAATCCCTAAGTAATTTGAAAATTGTATAGATTGCACAGTTGTGTATTTAAAGCTAACACTAGATTCCCATTTTCCTGCTTGTTTTCCTAGCTAGCCAAAAAGAAAACGACAGATTCTCACACATTCCCCCACTTTATTTATTACACATTGAAGAAATATGCAAATTTTGCAATTCAGCCCACTGTGGATTTCATATTCAAAGAAGTGGCAATGATATATTGGATGGTTGAAATACACAAGGGATTTTTTTCCATCGCTTTGGCTTCAGCTTTTTCCTTCACTTACAGCTTTCCTAGGAGCAAGGCTGATTTTAGACTCTGCCTTCTCCCCGCCCACTATAGAGCAGTGTTGCCAACAGGTAATACTACTACAACAACAAAACAAGAGAGTAGCAGCAGGAAGGGGAGGCCACCTGGATGAGCTACACAATTTGAGTTGCTTAATTACTTTCCTCACAGCCCTTTCTTTATTCCTGCGATTCCATGGTTTTATTACCTTATTGACAGCTTCAGAAGGTTAAGGTCTGGATGAAAGGCCTGAATGATACTATGATGATTCATTCAGTGCGATTTAGCCAAAACAAATGCTAACCTATTTTTGGAAGCACACCAGTCAATCTCCCCATTCAATTCTTTAACAGCTCGCCAGCTCCCTCACACCTCTGGACATCATGCTTGGACTGCTGGCTGCCGCAGCCCACGATGTTGACCATCCAGGGGTAAACCAGCCATTTTTGATCAAAACAAACCACCACCTTGCCAACCTATATCAGGTAAGGGAGCCAACATGATACAATATGGTTAACTGCTTGAGGCCCAGTGCTGTAGCCTGAATCTTACCCTTGGAGATAGCCTTCATTCAGGGTCAGCCTCAATGATGACCACAGCCAAAGAGCATGGGTTTGAAATAGGTTCAGAGTGTCCCCCAGGGAAGATTAAATTGGCTTACAAGGATATCCAAGGAATTCAATTTGCTCTGAAGCAGGTGTGAAATTGTTCTAAGTCAAACAGGATTCCTGAGTCTACCGTCTCATGGTCTGAGACTATCTGTCTCCATAGGAACCATCTAATATATTAATAGCCAGTTGAAGCCAGTCCTTGTAGAACTTCTATAAATGATACTCCCAGGTGCAGTCCTAATTCAGATTTACGTCTCTAGGGCCATTTCTTTTTTTAATCATGTTTTTACAATATTACGCTAGTTTCAGGTATACAATATAGTGATTCAAAGATTTTACAGATTATACTTCATTTATAGTTATTATAAAATATTGGCTATATTCTCCAGGGCCATTTCTGAACTTTCATGCCCTCTGAGTCAGAGGTATGTTATCGAAGACAATAGGCGTACTTTGTTGTTATAAAATAGTTCAACAGCACGAGTAGATTCGCCCAAAGAACTCTTATCTATGATATTACTTCAGATCTTATAACCCTATATCATAAATGAGTTATTCCCAGAATTTTCAACGTGGTTTGGGGGAGACCTTTGGTTGTCATTAACAAAATCATTGCATTCAAAGGAGTCACTGATCTCAATTTTAGTAGATCTTTTGAAAAAATTCAGTATGGGAAGAATTTCTAAAGGATCCCCGTAAAACAGTTGCGTTATACAAAACAGTGCAGCTTGAGGATGAAGTACAACTGAAACATGAAACAGAGCTTTTTTCCATCCAGTTGATTAGCTTTTGGTCCAGGTAGGAATTGGCATTCCAAGGCTTATGGATCCCCTGGGACATAATTCAGCACTCGGCTCTCTTGGTCTGTCAGCCAGCACCTGGAGCTGGGATAGAAATGACCATAAAGAGGGGACAGGGTGACATAATTTAGAAAAACTTTTGATGATGAGCTGAAAACTAAACAAATAAAATGAAAACTAAACTTTCTAAACAGTCTCAGAAGCTGAATTTATTGCTTGGGGAAAACATTAAAAATTTGACCAGGGGAAAAAAATGAATGACTGAACTGAGAGCTCCCAAATAGATTTTCTATTCCTGTCATATTTTAATTCTGACTTTTCAAATGTCTTTAATTAAATAAAGAAAATCAAGCAACAAGACTGGCTACTTGATCTACTTCCATATAATGTAAATGCTTACCGAATTCTAATTTCTTATCATCAAATAGATCACATCAGTGGAGTTTAAGAGAGTATGTACTGCTACTGACTGATTTGTGCATGAAACTAAGGATCTCAAAGCTGTGCTTTGACATGTAGTGTATATAAAACACGTAATGAACGCACATTTAGACAGAAAGTCAGAAAGAAATATGCCAGATGTTAAAGATGTAAAAAGCAAGAATGTAGAATTTCATTAACTACTCACTGCTAATTAACAAAAATTGATTCTCAAAAGAAAGATACTGCAATCTACTTGTTCATATACTAAAAACGTTCTCAAATAAATGGATTCCTTACTCAAACTTTTGAAGTGCAGATAATTTTTAATAATATTTAATCTCTTTGTTAAAAATAAACATTCCTATACAACCAAATTCTGCAGCCTTTTCAACACAACATACAGTCTTGTATATTTTGAACTAGCAACTATTTATTGCATGCATCAGATGATATACTAGGATCTAGGAGTACAAAGATAAATAAAATATAATCCCGGCCCTTGGACATTGGTTCAAACTCAGATGCTCAAAATGTGCAAAATCCAAGAAAACTTAATCCCAGTTTGAAAAAGTTTAGAGGAGTTAGCCAAAGATATGCATGTATATTTCTGTATACATACCTAGAAACAACTTTTTTTTAAAGGCTCTGAAGACAAAATTTACCCATGCTGTTCTTTGTATCCAAAGATGTTACAACAATAAAGTGAGCTATTATTTTTCTTCTAGCAGTGAATTTATCCATCTGAATTGTCTGGCCTGATGCTTGATAGGAAAGAGAAGGATCCTCTTGATAATGACTAGACAGAAGTTGGCATATAAGACTCCAAAAACACATTCAAGAGACTATCATCTTCATCAGTCCCCTGCTCAAATGGTCTTAGGCTCTCTTGGAGGCTAGAGATCCATGTCTCTAAGTTTTAGGAACAGTGTTGAGGGCAAACCAGTATCACTTAATGTCATAAAGATACTTCCAATATCCTAGAGCTGGCTACTATAAAAGATGAAACTTTTATCAGCCAACTTGGGACTTTACATATTAAAGTAAAAATTGTTAAGAGGACCTAAAAATAACATGAGATTTTAATTTTGTCCAAAATACATATATGATGGCTTTTACATTTGGCTATATACCGTTCTTATTAACTATATGAAGGAGCTCCAAAAAGATAAAGAAAATTCCCTTTAAAATTCAGTTCAATGAATTGTATAACTAACCTTCATTCAACACTTACTATGATTCAAACACTGGGCTAAGTGATTTTATCTATCTATTATATTATTTAATCTTCACAGTAGCCCAGTTAGGTGGGTACTATCATCGTACCTATTTTCCAGAAAGAGGGAGATGGTTATTAGGAAATCCAAGTGGGTTTAATTAGCTGTGAAAATAAACAGCTAATTAATGGCAGAGGTGGGATTAGAACTCAAAACTTTTATCTCCAGAGCCAAACGTGCCTAAGCCCCACACATACTGCGTCTAAAGATCACCTGTGATGTGCAGGAAAGTAGGAGCGCTCCTCCAGGTTCTCCTAGCGCAGTGAGGGAGACGGGAGCGTTATAGACATGTATCAGTAGCTTAAGGTGGGAGAGCCTTTGCTAAGCGCTCTACGGTAGTTAGCTACAAACAAAATGTGATGGGAAGACGGAGGCGAAAGAGAAATTGATTCTGCAGATGGTTTCTGGAAATAAAAACAATTAAAACAAAAATAAACCTCATGGAGGGAGAGTAATATAAACTGGGCCTTGAAGTGTGCGTAACATTTTGAGTAGCAGGGCAGAGAGTGTGACACCAAAGGCAGCATAAACTGGTGTACTTTGGGGGTGAAAACCCACAACTCCAGAGTAACTGCAAATGGACTGTTTCTGTGGCCTTGAGCTGAGTATAGTCCTGTCATGAATGGCCCCTGCTCTCCGTTCAATGACTTGGGCACGTTATGATGAAGTGTATATTCTCCCTTTTGTAGACACTGTAGATTAGCTGTACAGAATGTGATCTGGGTCAGAAAATCTTCATTTCGCGTATTGTCAGCGAAGAACGGGCATAACTCCTTAGGTTTTCAATTTCAAGGAAAAAAAAAAAATCGTGTTACATAAAATATCAACTCAGCAAGATCATTAACAACACATGATACTTTAAAATCTTTGGAAATACAGCCTTTTAGCCTACCAAGGGCCTGTTGGTTGAGACATAAATAAGCTTTCAGGAAACTATATGCAGATTTGCAGACAACGTACCTATACACATTTTTCTAGGGAGAGGATCCATGACTTATATTTTAAAATGAGTTATAGATCCAGAAAATATTAAGAACTGTGATAATGAGTGAAAAAATATATGTACACATCATATATATACATATATATCACACAATACATATACATATATTGTGTAATGTATGTGTGTGTGTGTGTGTGTATATATATATATATATATATATATATACACACACACACACACACATATATATATATACAAAAACTGTACATGCACATGCACACACATTTGGTCAACGAGAATAGCCAAGAAGATGTGCCAGGAATGATGGGGCTTTGAGAACACCCTGTGCGTGACTTTGTACAATCCAGACTTACTATAAATGAGATAAGATGGAAGAGGGCTTCCTCTCCGTCCTTTTGTTGGCTGTGCTCTTTTAGTTCTAATAAATAAGAAGATCATTGCATAAGACCCAGCCTGTGCTTCTGCCCTGAGATAAAGAGAGAGCCAGGGCAGCTGGAGTGAAGGCCAAGTTAAAGGGCTCTCTCCCATTGTCCTCTGTCTGGGCCAGACTCACTAGCTGAACTGCCAACCCAAGTTCAACACGAAGACCATAAAGGCATTTCCACCTGGCACCACTCTCATCAGACTGGAAGCAGTCCAGGTGTCCGTGGTGGACTGAGTGTACCTACCAGGATGTGAGAGATACAGCTGAGAATTTATTTTCTGTCCCTCCACCCTCCAATCCTCCAA
>NW_006779813.1:69082-75898 GCF_000442215.2 Lipotes vexillifer | reverse complement strand
AGCAGTTTTGCAAAGTAACTGTTAAATCAGACATGATATTGCTTATTACAATTGCAAAAGGAATTGCTTTCAGTTCAATTTAAAATCTAGAATATGACACAAATGAACTTATTTACAAAACAGAAACAGAGCCACAGACATAGAAAACAAACTTATGGTTACCAAAGAGGAACCGGGGGGGAACGGATAAATTAGGAGTTTGGGATTAGCAGATACAAACTATTATATATAAAACAGATAAACAACAAGGACCTACTGTATATAGCACAGGGAACTATATTCAATATCTTGTAATAAACCATATAAAAAAGTTAATTCCTTTTGATAGAGTCCAACTACATATTAACTGGTGACAGAACAACCTAATGAATAAAATAATTAATAATTAGTTGTTCCATGAAACATTGTATTTGTTACATTCTCTATTTGTCTTGCAGAAGTTTATAATCATTTTTCTTGGTCACTTGTCACAAGCACTTAGAAGAGGCCAGCATTTTTAACCACTTTTTATTCTTAATGACTCTGCACCATAAATATGAAGTTAGAGCCAGGAGACATGTTCCTTCCATATGGTCCTATGACCTCTACTCAAACAAGCACTTGCAAAGATTATATGTAACCTCATGATTTCTGTCTCATGAAAGGTGTTTTTGGCAAGTGGAGTGAAAATTGTAAAAAGGAGGTTCAAATTGGATTTTCTGTTTCATAAAGTTTCCACTGTTCATAGTGAGGTAGCTGGCATGTGGCCACATCCATGGCCCTGATCTGAACACAGGCCTGCCCCGTGGACAGCAATCAATGTTCAGGCTCCCTGTGAGAGCGGTGTCTTCGGCAGATGCAGATCAAACAAGAGAAAGACATCTTCCAACAGGCAGTAAACAGGGCAGTGCTATAGTTTCTTCAAGGGCCAAGCTCTTGTTTAGGACTCAAGGAGCTTCTGTTCCTCTGAGACCTCCTGGGCTGGGGCCCTTGCAGCGTTACCAAGGAGACCACTGGGCTTGTTAGGGAAGAGCTCAGTGACTTCATTATCTTCTTCTGGAGTCTTGCTTCCCGGTTTCGTGAGCAATTAAAAATGAAAACACAGACTATGTTCCTGTTGTTGCTTTTCTTCCTGCCACCACTGGTTTAAAAGGTACAATTAACTCTGAGTCTTGTTGTACACCAGACTCAGTTTATCAACATCATTCTAAGTATTTTAATCAAAGAAAGTGTCCAGTAAATAGGAGAAAAAAACAACAACAGTTTAAAGCTGCTCTGTATGATAGCAAATCTGCTCTGCCAGATTCTCTTTGACAAAGAGACTCTCGGTTTAACTTGAAAACCTGTGTTGGTGGTTTATTAAATGCCAGATGTGTCGTTATTCTAGAACAAAGAGATTGTTTTGTTCTTAGGGTGGATAATACTTGATTATTCAGATAAAAGGGGAAATAAAGGTTTTGCAGTAGCGATTTGAAGAGTTTTATTTTGTTCAAAATGAATTCTGGAAGGTTTTGTTGCCGCAAAGGTGGATGCTTACTCTCTCAACTTTACAGTGAAGGTTATTCTTATTAATAAAACTACAGGTATGAAGAGTTTGTGACACTAGAACACATTCTCATTGGAATGATGTGAGATTGCTGAGCTGCTGCTTCTGAAAGTAGAGGGATGTGGTACCTACTGTGGGATTCCAAAACAGTGCTGGGATTTAAATGGATATTAAAGCAATATCATCTCATCCTGTGTTCAGATCTCCATGAACATTTCTGATGAGCATCTTCTTTTTTTCAATCTGCCTTTTGCTGATACTGGTCTTTGAGCTGCTGTGAAAGCCAGCGAGTCTGTAGGAGCAGAGCCACATCCCTCTTAAGAAAGACAAAGATAATTTGGCCATTGCCTATGAAATACCAGTACCTCCCAGCCTGCTCATGCCAGATCCTCCCCTAGAGCAGGGCAGCAACATCTTTCATCCTGTCATCTACACTCAGCCTTGCCTGTCTCCAACCCTTCCGCCACTGTGCAGCCAGAATGAGTTTCCTGAAACTCAACTGTGACACTTAGCTGCCTGCTTAAAATCCCATTGCCCTCAGGGTTAAGTCCAAATATCTTAACCCAGTTTACAAGCCTCGTTATGATCTGACCCTCACTACACTTTCCAGTTCCACCTCCCACCGTTACTCTCCCGGGCTCTATGCATCATCCAGTCTGAACCACTTTCAGAATCCCAGAGCCGACATATGTGCCAAGTGCTGGCAGTACAGAAGATAAACAAAACAAATAGAAATCCCTGCTTTCTACAAGGGGAATCAGAAAATAAGTAAAACACATAGTATGTTTGAAAGTGATCATTTCTAATGATTAAAAAATAAATAAAACAGGGAGGGAAGATATAAAGGGTCCCTCACGCTCCAGGTCTTCCCACACGTGCTGTTCTTCCTTCCGCCTGTTTTAATGAAATGTAACCATGGCAGTGCTATAGTTTCTATATTGCCTGCATTCTCGGACTCCTCTCTAACTTACTCATCCTTTTGACCCCAACTTGGACAGATCTTCCTCCTGAAAGCCTTCTTTTTCTTTAAAAATCCATCTTCCATGCCCCTGCTATATGATTTCACAGCCCTCTCTTACTTCCCCTATCACGGCGTTTATCTCTCTAAACTGCCATTTCCTGATTAGAAGTCCACATCCCCCATAGCCTGCAAGCTTCTAGGCATCTACCTCGTCCGCTGCTGTATCCTCAGCATCTGGCACAGTCCTCACGTTTAGTGAATATTCGTTGGGCGGTGGGACGTTTGCTGGATGAGTAAGTGGATGGATAGATGGATGGAGAGACGGATGGATGCACGGTTTGGACCCATGCAGCAAGAAAGACAGAACCTGAGCAACACTGAAAAATGAGGAATATTGGCCACAGTGAGCACACACAGGGACCCAGAGGGGAAATCTGAGAGACAGCAGCACACAGATGAGAAAGCATATCCCCGTACTGTCCACTTAGTAGGTACTTGTGCTAATTATTGCATTATTACTTCCCTACATCAAGAGTACACCATGAAGACTGAGAAGCATCGTGGAAAATTCTTTATAATGATCTTCCTATTTGTTTATCTTGCAATTGACAAATGTTATCTGATATATGTTCTTTCTGGAGTCATTTACCTGATCCTGGTCATCTGTGAGCGAACAGTGAGAGAGCCCATTGCTATAATAATTTTAAAAGCTCTTTGACTTTTACCTGAGTCTAAGGATTTCACAGCAGAAGATTCCAAGTCTGGCTTTTATCAGCTATTGACCAAAAAATTAACAGGACTCTGTTACTTATACAATTACTTAAACTTTTGCAGTTACGGAACTTTGGGGGTTTGGAGGTTAATGACTCAGTATCCATTCAACAAATATTTATTTAGATGGCACTGTGCCACATACTGGTGCACAAAGGTGAATAAGATATGCTCCTTGTTCTCAATGGCAATCATGTATGGCAGCAGCTTCAAACCAGGCATGTGTGCGCATGGGGATACGCGAAGACTTTCCCAGGAGTACACAGGCATGAATAGTGCTAACAGAATTCATTTTCAGCTCCTCAAACTGAACTACTTGGAATGTGCTTGCAGGACAGTCAAGCCAGTTCTACTTTCCACTCCTCTTTCGCAGTTACCCTGTTCCCACCGTACAAGAGAAAGACATATCTCTTATCCATTCTGCGTATTGCATCTTGCTCCAATTGCACTAATATCGTATATTGCCCCAGTGTGAAAAAATACCAAAGGAACAACTAAAAATATTCAAGGAAATCTCCTGTAACTGAGGTACTAGAATGCTCCCAGCCATCTCATGAATAAATGCATTGTCAGAACATTTTTATTCTTTTTATTTATTTATTTATTTATTTCTGACTACCGTTCGTTGCAGTGTGCATTACGGTGGCTTCTCTTGTTGTGGAGCACAGGTTCTAGGCACACGGGCTTCAGTGGTTGTGGTGCGCGGGCTCTAGAGCTCAGGCTCAGTAGTTGTGGCACACGGGCTTAGTTGCTCTGCGGCATGTGGGATCTTCCCAGACCTGGGCTTGAACCCGTGTCTCCTGCATTGGCAGGCAGATTCTTAACCACTGCGCCGCCAGGGAAGTCCCAAAACATTTTTATTCTTAAGCATAATGTTTTCCAAATTTGCAGTATACGTGTATTTTCATCAATTAGTTACCAATAGCAATTGCATTGTAAACCCAAGCTGGAAAAATATTTACTACTTAGAGCCTGATGTTAAGTAAATTTGTTAAATTAAAGATTCAATTTATATATCAATACTTATTTTTGTTTCAGAGAGATATGATAGGGTGATGATGAAAGAATTTCACACATCAAAATATATTACATTAAAATAAAATTCTATGGGGAAATAGAATGGAAATGTAAGTTCTAGAGGGAAAAAAATCAATTAAAACTTTTTGACTTAAAAAATAAATAATTATTCGTGTGTTTTCTTAAACATGTGATTAATAGGTATTAAATGCCATTGGTATTTTGATTCCCTTAGATACATTTAATGCATAAAGAGTTATATAATGATTTTATATTAAAACACCAATATTCGCAAAAATGCAAGACATTATTACATCTTTTGTTACCATAGAAATTTGTGATTTTAGATATCAATTTTTAAAAGCATAGGGAGACCATAATTTTTCAAGACTATTTTAAGAGTAAATGAGCAAAAACATGTGAAAATTACTTATATGTAGGAGCAAGGCCAGTGAACAAAGTTGTTATAAGGTGTTTTGGACAGTAGGATAGAAGCTTGGGTTGGGAATGGGGAGCTAGAAGAGGGAGCTGTCAGTTCTGTTTGGAGAACCAGGAAAGTCTTTCCTAGCAGATGGCAAGGTTTGATCTCAGAAATAAGAAGTGTGTGTTTGTGTGTGCGTGCCCTCGCGCAGATGCGCGTGAGCCCATGCGTGCGTTTCAGACTTTACTAAGGTGATTTCATCTCACTCTGTTCTAGAGTTATAAAATTCTTTATTAAGATTCTTATGCAAAAACCAAGCATTATTCTAGATTAAGACGTTGAAAAGGTCTCTTTATCAACTCTTTTGGGATGATATGGAAGATAATAAAGCAACTTTAAATAATGTGGTTTGTTAGTGACTTAAACAAGGGTAGAAGTTTGCTTCTATCCTTTATAAAAGAAGTTTGGATATTGGCAGTCCAGGGCGGGCGTGGTGGCTTCACAAAATTAAGAATGAGTGACCCAAGATCCTTTCAGTTCTTCAATCTGCTATCACTGGGGTATGACACTTGTCCTCATTGCCCAGCTAGCTGCTGGAGCTCTAGCCCTTCCTGCTGCATTCCAGACAGTGAGAAGGAAGGAAGGGATAAAGCAAAAGCAGCCTCTCCCAGATGAAACAGTTCCCTTTAAACAACTTTCCTTAAAGTCCCACACAACATTTCTGCTTACATTTAATAGGTCAGAATTTAGCCTGATGATTCCACTTAGCTGTAAAGGAGATTGGGAAATGTTATCTTTATTCTGGAAAATGATGAGACTCCTCTAAACACTGAGCCATCCTAGCAGATCCAGAAATCAACCATCTCACCACCTCCACTTTCCTCGTCCAAGCCTTTATCAGCTTTTGCCTGGATAACTGCCCTCTCCCCCCACCTTCTACACCTATTTCTACCCTTATCCCCTACCAAAGTCTATTTTCAACATAGCAACCAAAGTGATCTTATTTACGGTTAAGTCATATAATTTCATTCCTCCCAAACTTCTGCAGTGGATCCTTATTTCTCTCAGAGTAAATATCAGAATCCTTACAATGGCCGGAAAACCTCACATGATCTGGTATCGAATTACCTCTCCTTGTATGGATACTTCTCTTCCCTTGCTGCACATGGACCTCACAGCTGTTTGCTCCCCCTTGGGGGCCTTTACTTCAGCTGTTTTCTCTGGAACAGTCTTCCCTCATCAGCATGGTGAGCTCCCTCCTACCTTCAAGTCTTCGCTCTAATCTCACCTCTTACCCTGACTACTTTACCTTCCCCATCCCACCCCTCCAAAGACTCTCAAATCCCCATTATTCTGCTCTACTTTTCCTTCTTTCCATGCATTTGCTACCTTCTGGATGCTATACTTTTTTTTCCCAAAGTATTTCTTGTGCTTATTGTTTATTATCTATCTCTCTCTATCCCTGCTACCTCTAGTTCTCTGTCTCTTTTGTTCACTGATATATTCCAAGCACATATTACAGTGCCTGGAACATAGTAAGTGTTCAATATGTTTGCCGAATGAAATCGAGTAATCTGTTCAGTTATACACTTAGCAAATTAATAGAAAGCACTTTCTCTGTGCAAGGCACACAGTTGAGTGCATACAAAAGGAACGAGGCAGGGTTCCTGCTCACAGTTTATAATCTAGTAAGAAGAACAGGAAGTACATACACAACTGTCACACACATCAACGGGACTGAGACCAACTGGCCTCAGGACTTGAGGAATGCCGAGAAGAGCTATAAGACTCAGAGGAGAGCGAGTTCGCCTCTAACTGGACTCATTCCAGGTGGCTTTTGTGGACGGAGTGTTTGAATTGGACTTTGGAAGACAGCTTTTAGTTTGATAAGGAAACATAGAGGAGTTTGAGGAACATAAACCACCTTGAACGGCATGAAAGTGGCAAAAGGAAAGGACATTTTCATGTATTAATAATTTAAGAATGTCAGTAATAAGTTACAGTTTTATTAATATGGTGTCATTTATTCGGACTATAAGACCTCTGTAGGAAAGGAAAGGTAAAGGTATTCAATTATCTCAAACATATAGGAACAGAATGATAGCTGGGACAATTTTTAGG
>NW_006779813.1:31933-69072 GCF_000442215.2 Lipotes vexillifer | reverse complement strand
TGCCGAGCTAAGGAGTTAAGCTTAATTTATCTGATAGGACACCAGGGTAGAGTTTGGAGCAGGGCATGGGAGAAGGCAGATGACACAATCATATTGAATTTAGGTGAGCTCCTTGAGGGCTGCAATTTTGTCTTATTCACCTATAGACCCCCAGTGCCTGCCATGGCACCTGGCATATTAGGAGGTGTTCAAAAAAATATTAGTTTACATTTCAACCAATGATTAGGGAGATGGTAAAAAATTTTGTCAAATAAACAAGTCACATTCTGGAAGTTGTAGGGAGGATGAATAGAAGGAAGGATAATTAAGGATAATAAAGCACTAAAATATGGTCACTTCAGTGAAAGGAAGGGATGGGTATAAGAGACGCCATGATGGAAGAACCAACAGAACTCAGAGACTGTTCAGATGTGAGGGTCGAGAGTGGCTGAAGGATGAATTCTCCCCCAAGACAATCTAAATCTCCTCAACTCGTAACACACTCAAACTACAAGATTTTTTGAAGTGATACCAAATTTGGAGGTATGTGCAAAGATTCCAGTGTGGATTTAGAAACTAACATCTAATTAAAACAATCAACCATTGACTTTTAAAGCAGCAACTATAGATGATTTGGGGGAAAATTAAGTATAACTGTAGGCATTCATCAGTTTATAAATGTCAGGCTTCTGAATGCTTGGATGTGGGTGAAGAGAGGTAATTCTTAGGAGACAGCAAGTGGAGGTGTGCGAAGCTTAGGTCTTGCTGCCTGGCAGAGCTGGGTTGAAGGCCTTTTTCTCAGTTACTGACTAGCTATGTGGCCTGTCAGAGAAACCTGGGGTTTCATTTGCTGTGAATTAATGATTAAAACAGTAGACAGTCATGTGAGAATTCAATGAGATCATGTAAAGGGCCTGGCACACGGTGGGTGCTTCAGAAATGTTAATCCCCCCTCCCTAAACTTCTCTTCTTTTCTTCTCCTGCATCCAGTGGAGTACCCCTACCTCCAACACAATTCTGGCCAAAACATACTTTATTTATAATGACAGCTCCATGAAAGGTTGTGTTTGTAATATGTATGCTATTTTCTTTTATTCTGTGCCAGCATCCAGGCCCCCTCCATTTCCTCCCATTTTTCTGGTGCTTACCTCCAAATATGGTTTCACCAGCAAATTTCCCAAGTATCCGTTTATTCTGTCTTCAGGAAGATTATTAATGAAGATGTTAAGTCAGGCTGGCATAAATAACAATGCTTAAGGCAATTCTCCAGACGCTTTTGTTCCACTCAACAGGGATATGGCGTCATTTATCATTAGGTCTTGTTACAGTTTTCCGGCCCCTTGACAGACTCACATGAGGGCACTCATGTCACAGCTACTTGAATTAGTCTTGCAAGTGAATGCTCATGAGTGACTGAATTAAATGTCACAGCAGGGATAGAACATCTGTTACATCACACTAACCTATCGCTCTCTGCTCTCATAAATCTTTACAATCAAAACAATTAGTCTAGTATGTTATTTCTCATAAACATTGTCTTTTGCTTTGTGTAGCTCATGCCCAAAAGGAGATAATAGACTGGCTGATAAAAGTAACAAAATCTCATCACAGGTTCAAACCTGGTCAAGTGGTGCGTAAGGAATAATGACTCCTTGGCAAAGAGAAATGAATGGCAATAGAGCAGCCTGTACAGAGAGTTGGAATAAGACTCCACCTCGTGAAACTCATTCTACAAAGTCCTGGGGAGAAATCATGACCTGGTTTTAGAACCAAGAATAGTTGCAGTTTTCTTGAACTTGTTTTTTCCTAATAGACCCTAGATTGTGTCACTCCTGGGGGATTCTCTTTTCCCATTTGCTGAAAAAGTTGAGCATTACACGGATGGCACAGATACAGTGGCAAGAAGAGTGGGGTTGCATAATGATGGAGTAGTTTTCAGTCTCTGTCCTGGCTCCATCAGTCTCCGTATTATTTTACTTGCGTCTTTCCCCTCACTTTTTTTTTTTTTTTTTTTTTTTTTTTTTTTGCGGTACGTGGGCCTCTCACGGTTGTGGCCTCTCCCGTTGCGGAGCACAGGCTCCGGCCGCGCAGGCTCAGTGGCCATGGCTCACGGGCCCAGCCGCTCCGCGGCATGTGGGATCTTCCCAGACCGGGGCACGAACCCTCGCCCCCTGCATCGGCAGGCGGACTCTCAACCACTGCGCCACCAGGGAAGCCCCCCTCACTTTTTTTTGATTGTGGCAAAATACACATAATATAAAATTTACCATCTTAACCCTTTTTCAGTGTACAATTTAGTGTACTAAGTACATTCGCACTGTTGTGCAATCATCACCCCAATCAAGCTCTAGAATTCATCTTGCAAAGCGGAAACTCTGTACCCACAAAACAATGTTGTGTTGGCCAAAATATTCGTTCGGGTTTGTCCGGAAGATGGTGTGGAACAACCCAAACGAACTTTTTGGCCAACCCAATAACTCCCTATTCACTCAGCTCCCCTGGCAACTTCCATTGTTTCTGTCTCCATGAATCTGAATCTGACTATTTCAGGTACCTCATATAAGCAGAATCACACAATTGCCCCCTACTTTTTTCAACTTAAGTGTAGTTGATATACAATATTGTATGTTACAGGTGTACACTATAGTGATTCACAGTTTTTAAAGGTTATACTTCAGTATAGCCAATTACAAAATATTGGCTATATTCCCTGTGCTATACAATATATCTTGTAGCTTATTTTAGACATAATAGTTTGTACCTCTTAATCCCTTTCCCTTACATTTCCCCTCCCCGCTTCCCTCTCCCCATTGGTAACCACTAGTTTATTCTCTACATCTGTGAGTCTGTTTCTTTGTCGTTTTATTCACCAGTTTGTTGTGTTTCTTTTTAGATTCCACATATAAGTGATATCTCTTTCCTTGTCTTTCTCTGTCTGACAAATTTCACTTAGCATAATGCCCTCCAAGTCCATCCATGTTGCTGAAAATGACACAATTTCATTATTTTCTGTGGCTGAGTAGTATTCCATTGTGTGTGTGTGTGTGTGTGTGTGTGTGTGTGTATACCACATATATATGTATGTATATACACCACATCTTCTTTGTCCATTCATCTATTGATGGAAACTTAGGTTGCTTCCATGCCTTGACAATTTAGCCTCACTTTTAATAAATGCTATCTTCCCGTATTTTTTGTAAGTTTATAACACCTCTTGAAACAAAATGGAGAATGAATAAATAAGAAATAAATAAGAAATAAATAAGAAAATAAAGGGAAAAGATTTCTTGGGGACTAGAAGATTTCTATTATATGTAAATGAAGTCAGTGGTAAGGCCATAAGGTTTGCTAATATAGAACAAAACACAATAGGTTGTAAGAAATATTCATTATTTATATGGTTAGCTAATGTTCAGACAGGCAGCATACTTAAGGTCAAAGGAGAGATTGGTTGTAGTAGAGGTTTCCACAAAGGAAGAAATATCAAGATAGTTGAACAAGGAAGCAACTGTAGATTCAAACCCAGACCTAATGGGCTAAGTGCCGATGCACTGATCACGAAGATTATTGACAGTGGTTCTCAGACTTTAGTGTCCACAATAACAAATCACCACAAAGCCACCAAAACAAGACTGCCTTGACAGGGGCACATATCACACCAGAGGTTGTGAGGCCCGCCTCTGTTGAGTAGTGTGATTTTGGATTATATTATGCACATAGCCCTACAGTACCCATTACTACCTACTTTTACTGCCTCACTTTCTTTCTTCTACACTGTTACCTGAATGCGCTTTCAAAACCAGACAGAGACAGGACTGCGGCTGCTTGAAATAGACCCGCATTCAGCCCTCTGGTGGAAGGTCAGCAGGGCCTTGACCCACACACACACTATTATTATAGCCTTGAGAATAGGCCTGCGGTTGTTTCATTTTGTATTTCTGCTCTGCCTCTATGTCATCAGGTACCAACTGGCCAGAGGGAAAATACTGGCCCCCACGGAGCTGTGTTCAGCGAGAGAGATCGGTATCTGGCTTCTCCCCCATTTATAGTTTTAATTTTCTTTCTTTCTAGAATATGTCTGTGCTGGAGAATCACCACTGGCGATCTACAATCGGCATGCTTCGAGAATCAAGACTTCTGGCTCACTTGCCAAAGGAAATGACGTAAGTGGCGTAGAGATGAAACATACCGATGTCCACACATTAGAGATAAGCCGCTTTCTCTTGGGCTTGAGACCGCCAGGGTTAATGGCAGGGAGCCAGCCCGCTGTGCTTCCGGCCCGTGCTGCCTTGGTTGCCTATCAGAGGAGATGCGGTGTCAGTTACAGCAACCCAGAAACCAGAATCCCTCTGTGAACTCTGAAAGGGCCTGGAGAGTGTAGGACCTAACGTCAGGAAAAGAGATAATAAACAGCTCTCAGCTTTCACACTCTTCGGCATCAACGCTGTGCCTTGCCAAATTCCTGTCTTTTATGTTAGCAAAATTGTCCTCCTGTGTAGATCCAAATAATAAATATTTATCAAGAAGGAACACAGGAGTTCCCAAGCTAGATTGAAGCCTAGTTCAATAAAGCGTGTTTTGTTATTGCCAGTCTTAGCAAAAGGAGAAGTCAGGAATTCTTTTCTAAAATGTCTTTTGTTAAGTAACTGAATTGGCCCCAGCAATTTTTTTCACCAGGAATTTACCTATGTCTCTTGCATTTTAAACAGAAAGGGAAATACTAGTTTCCTGGTCCACTGTTCCTTAGCCCGGGTATTTAGGTCGAGTCCTACTAAATCCACAACCTGGCCTCATTTCCACCTGGCCTCAGTTTAGCTGCTGTACCATATTGGCCTTAATTTAGCTGCTGCACTGTCTTCCAAGGTCACCGCTAATTCCTATCTGTTTAATTCAAATGCACAGAACCAGAGTAGCTAGGAGGGAAAAAGTAAATAGATCCCTGTACCATCTTTCCGAAAGGCACACAACTTAAGGTCAAGGACCACGTGGTGTCTCTCGGTAGAGCAGGCAGGATGCTCTGGGCTCGCAGGTTTACTCCTGGCACGCTGATTCTATCTCATGCTGTTCCCTAGCACCCAGAGGAAAGTGGAATTTGTGGAAGGAACTTCAATCCTGATAACATTTTACCCCCGAAACCAAATAAAACCAATCCTCACACATGGAATAAAAACTCGTGCCTCTTACTAAAACAATACATTGCAAAGATCGAAAGAATTAAGTGCAAAAAGAACTAAAAACTAGAGCAAGAAATCAAGTAAGGAGGAGGAGGAAGGGAGAGGTGAATGGTAAGGAAGCCAAAGAAAGAGAGAAGAAGGGAAGGAAGGGGAAGGAGACAGGAAGGAATAAAACAACAGGAAAAAGGGAGAAGGAACCTGGAACCAGATTTGTCCCTGTAACGCCCTCCTTAATCCTGCTCGTTGCTCAATTAATATTCATTTCCTAAGATACTTCTACTCATCCCTATGGATTCCAAATAAAAATACTATATTTTTATACGTTTTTGTGGAACATAGTGTTATAAATTGCTTTTGCTAGAAGAAAAACTGTTATGCAATAATATACGTGAAAGGACTTTATAATGAAATTTACGGTCATCCTACTCATAGTGAGTATCCTATCCTCATGTAAATGCCTTCAAATCATTTTTCTGATTCTGAAAGACAGGTTAACCATACACACTAAGGAAAAAATCTGAAAAGTATCAGTTCACACCATATGACGTTGCTGTTTCTGAGAGCCCAGAACAGTAGAATATTGGCAGTTTCATATGATTCAACCTAACATGAACGAGAAAAATGAGATTACTGGTAATCCGGCAGTCCAGGAATAGTAAATGTTAACCTGGCTGGTTTGTTTCCTTTCAGTCTTTTTTTCAGTACAACTATATTTTAAAGAAATGGGGAAGTTATCTCATACAGTGTACGTCCTGCTATTTTTCACTTACTGTAAAGGTCTTTTTCCATATCATTAAACCTGCTGCTAAAATAAAGTACTGCATTTCATTGCATCAAATTGTATTGCCTATTGCCTATTGTTGGGAGTTTAGATGATTTCCAAATTTATGTCATTACAAATAATGCTTAACAAGCATCCTTAAACATATATTTTTATCCCAAACTACGATATTCTATTTTCTCAGAAACTGTTTGTGGTTAGGAGTTATTGATCAGAAAGAAAGGTGTGAATTTTTAAGGTTCTTGTTGTATACTATCAAATTGCTTTTCCAAAAAGCTGTATCTACCTGTATTCCCACTGGTAGATTATGAGAAAATCTACCAATGTACCATCACCAAAATTGAGTTTTATCTCTATTACCTTTTTAAAATATTTGCAGATTTGACAGAGAGAGAGAGAAAGAAAGAAAGAAAGAGGAGAGAGAGAGAGATTCATTGATAACAAATGAAACTAAAAATTTTTCATGTATTTACTGGCCACTGTTATTTCTTTAGAGAACACATTTTGCGTTTGATCTTTTCTTATTTTCTTATGAGTGTTGTTATTCATTTGTAAGAAGTTTTTGTATTTTAACTACAGTAACCATTTGTTATATGTTGTAAATATTATTTGAAGCTTTTAGTTTGCCTTTTAACCTGGTTCATGAAATATTTCACCTAACTAAAATAGTTATGTTTCCTGGTTATAAATTTAATAAATATTCATATTTTTAAAGAATTTATACAATATTGAAAATTATTTTTAAGTGAAAATCATTCATAATTCCCCTGTATGTCTTTCCAAATTCTTCTCTATGACCATAGAGATCATGTCTTACATACTTTGTATCCTGTTTTTTAACATAACAATAAAACATGGTATTTTTCCATGTCAATAAATATAGCTATACATCATCACATGAAATAATTGCATAGTATGCTTGTAACATGGTTCATTTAACCGATCTCCTATTTATAACTTCTTGTGATATTTTTGTCCCTAGAATGTTTCATTATTTTAAACAATGGGATAAACATTCTTATAACATATATCTTTACTAACTGTATCTTTACTAACATGTTCATAGTAAATTTGTAGATGAACTGTTGGTCAAATTATTTATATTTATTGCTTTTAACACTAATTCCTAAATTACCCTTCAGGAACACTGCACCAATTTACACTCTGGCTAACAGAGAATAAGAAGGAAGATTTCCCCATATCATCAACAGCATTAAGTATCACAATCATTAATTAATTCATCATATTATTTAGCAGTTACTTTTAATCCATGCCAATAAAAGTGTGGGAAATAGTATCACATAGCTGTTTTAATATTTTTCGTTATACTAAGAATATTTAATATCTTTTCATATTTTGGGAACATTTTAAATTTCTTTTGTGAACTGCCTATTTTCTGAGATTATTTCTAATGTCCAGAAGTAGACTAAAGATGCGTATGTGGCTTAAAAACAAAAATGTTAATGATGAAACTATAAAGCTTTTAGAATATAATGTAGGGGAATATTTTCATCAGAGGTAGGAAGGATTTCTTAAATAGGAGAAAAATATTAACCTAAATAAAAATATTTATAGGTTAAGCTATATTAAAAATTAAGACTTCCTTTCATCAAAAGACATCATAAAGAAAACAGAAAGACCAGCCACAGAGTGAGAGAAGATATTTGCAACACATAAGTGACAAAAGACCATTATTGAAAATATATTAAAAACTCTTAGAAGCAATAAACAAAACAGAAACCACCCTATAGAATAGTAGGTAACGACTAGAATAGAAACCTCACCAAAAAAATAGAAATGGCCAATAAACACATAAAATATGTCCAGCCTCATTAGTTATCAAGGAAATTCATATTAAGATTATAATGAGTTGCGTGACATTGGCAAATGGGCAAAAAAAATGTAAAGTGTAAGACTATAAGGCAATGAGAACCTCATCTATTACTGTTTGGAGTGTAAATTTATACAACTGTTTTGGAAATAATCAGCAATATCTAAGAAATTGAAGGTGAACATCTCTGTGATCCAATAATTTTATTCCTGGATATAGTCCCTAGAGAAACTTTGCACATGTGTAACTGGAGGTACATGAGGGTGTTTATTGTGTCATTTTTTCCATAGTAGTCAAAAGCTAGAAACTACTCAAGTTACCATCAAAAGTAGAACAGATAAATACATTGAAGGATAGTCCTACAATAGGATACAATATAATCAAGAAAATGGATGAATGACAGCTCACACATCAACTTAGGTGACTTTCAAAAATACCTTAGGCTAAAGAAGCAAGTCACAAACTGATACTTATCACATAACTTAACGTGCAAAAGCAGTTAAAGTTAAACCATATTATTTAAACATGCGTACACAGGTGGTAAAATTGTTATACGTAGCAAGGAAATTATTAAAACAAAGGTCAAGAGAGTGGTTACTTCAGGGTTGAGGGGAGGTGGGGCTGGATGAGAGACACAATGAGGACCTTCTGGGGTACTGGCAGGCAACGATCTTGACCTGGATGGTGACTGTAAGATGTTTATTTGATATTTATTCATTAAATTGTATATGTGTACTCTATGCTCTCTACTTAAGGATACTTCACTTTTAAAGGTGAATTTTAAAAATAGGTATGGATATTCCTCCCATTGATTACTTTCCATATGTGAGGAAAAGCTCTGATTTGTTTTATTTTTCCAAAATATCCCATTTTCCCTATACCATCTGTTGACCAATATATTGCTTGACCACTGCTTTTTAATGGTGCCTTAATCAACTGTGATTCTTTTTTAAGTTCCAGTATCTCTTTCCAACCTATCAGTTTTGTTCCCTTGATGGGTCTTTCCATGCCACAGAATCAGTCGCTATTATTGTCTTCATTACTGTTACTATTATCATGCCCATTTCTCTCCCCATGCAAATCTTAACGTTTGAGTTGGTTTGAACTCTATAAAAAGCACAATTCAAATGCCTGTGATTCTGTGAGTCTTTCTGTGTCCTCCTTAAAGCATACATTTCTCGTTGGCTTTCGATCTTCCCACCCGTAGGAACCATGGGAATGTATAAACTGCCACAACTCTGTTCACCCATGGTTTCAATCTCTCTGTCCAGTCCTTGACATACATCCCATCCAAGGACAGAAATGATGGTGGGTGAAAGAATCATTCTCGGGCTGCAAGGACTGGGATTCTGTGTAATAAACAGAATCAGAGGCAGAAATGAGAGTACAAGCCACCTGATGATGACAGAATCAATCACCCTCCTCAAAGGAATTTGCTTTGTGTGTGTGTTTTCTCTTTCATTCTTGTGGATGCAGACAGGATATTGAACAGCAGCTGGGCTCCTTGATCTTGGCGACAGACATCAACAGACAGAATGAATTTTTGACCAGATTGAAAGCTCACCTCCACAGTAAAGACTTAAGCCTGGAGGATGTACACGACAGGCACTTTATGCTTCAGGTAAACAACAACAACAAAAAGAAGTCATTACCCTCACTGGGTATAACACTTAAGGACACGATGCATCATTTTAATGCATCTGAGAAGAAATATCTCCCATGGTATAAGCTAGAGTGGTGACCTACTTTATTAAAAACTTTTGAGACACATGAAATTTTTAAGTGGTTTCCAAGCAAGTAAAATCTGGGTTTCACGTCAGTAAGTTGATAATATCTCATTTTTCCTTGTTTGGTAACTGGTTCACCACAACGTAGTTGTGTAGTTGCATGCAATAAGAATCTACCACATTTCGTGCCTTGATATAAAGCTGATCACTATCATACCTGTGCAATGTAGAAAACTGTTTCTCTAATACAAAAGTATATTGTGTTAACTATAGTACTAACAAAAATTGAAAAACGAGTATCCTTCCTTTACCTAAAGCCTATTTAATTAAACCCTGCTTTCCTTCCTTTTACTACCTTAACTCATATTTTCATCTGAGGCTCAGACGTGTTTACCTAGTCTTACCATTTTTAGGCACCAATAAATAAAGGATTTTAAGTTTAATTGAATGAATTGAATCATATCAAGCCCAACCCTTTCTGCTTCCTTCCATGGCAAAAAGCCATTTGTGAACTAAGAAAGAACAAGGTGAGAAGTGGACCTTGGAAGCAGAAGTCTGACCTGCTGTATCCAAACCAGAGCCTTTTGCTTGATCTCCCATTTTCTCTCATTTTCCTTCTTTCCTTTTGGCACAAAAGACTGAATGGGTGAATCCTGGATGCATCTAGATAGGCCAGCTTTAACCACGGACGTGGACCTGCACGTGGGAGACTGAACCATACGGTTTCTTCCCTTCCATGCCTTCAGGCTGCCTTCGGAAGCTGTCCAACTGCTCCATCCTTTTAAGGAAATACCCTCCTCCCAGCTGTAAAACTGTATCTCCCTCCTTCTTTCTTCCCAAACTAGTCTTCTCGTCCCTGAGTGCCACAGACGCCTGATTGTAGAAACTCAAGCCTAGTTGTGAGTAGCTGAAAGATTTGGCCTGGACACTTGCATTTCAAAAGGAAAGCTTGCTAACACACACGACTCCCTCAAGGGTGGAACCTGGAGAGGACTTCTGCCCCTGACCTACTCCAACACGTACTGGTGTCCCCCATTCACCAGGAAATAAAGAACCAACCAGGTTTGCAACTTAATATGATTCAGGCTCTCCCAGACCCCAGCACTGCTAGCAGTTCTACGATCCCAAAGAACTCGGTCCAAACCAGCAGACCTTGCTGATGGACGGGCATGCCACCAGAAGCCCATCTGGGCAGTGGGCTCTTGGCAGTTGGTAGTTAAGGGGAGAACTTACTTCTCTGGAAATGCAAGGAAACCCTCCCAGGGTCAGCATCTCTGACAAAAGCTGGTATCCCAGATGCAGAACAGTGTGAGCAAAGCCAAGAAGGCCCAGATTTATCTCTGCAAACCAAACACTCCTAGGCTTGATATGACTTGGCTCCCCGGCTGGCAGTCTGAGCTTGTTCACACTCACAGACACGGGCATATAAATGCAAACACAAATAATTTAATGTATGGACTCGGCCAGTGTGGCCACTATGAGAGTGAGTGAGGTCCCAGTGATCTCACTTGAGCCTGGCTGGGTCCCCTGCGGCCTCCCTGCCCACAAGGAGTGAAGCGGCAGGAACCAGGCCACGGCTTTCCTCGGCCTGCCTGCCCCGTCTCCTCCAGGTAGCTCCGTGTCCTCGGACGATGGCTCTTCTCTCCTTCTCACTGCTATGAAGTGGGAGTTCTGAACGAAGGTTTTGTGCGGTGATGAATAAGCGCTGTTTTCCTGAAGAGGCACGTCAGGGAAGCCTCTATAAATACAGGCCTGGTACCATGAGGCCGACTGGCAGGTCCGATGGCCCCTTGGGCTTGGGGTGCATTTGCTGCTCAAAGATCATCCTCTGACCCTCTCTCCCTGCCCTGTCATTTCTCAGATTGCCTTGAAGTGTGCTGACATTTGCAATCCTTGTAGAATCTGGGAGATGAGCAAGCAATGGAGTGAAAGGGTCTGTGAAGAATTCTACAGGCAAGGTTAGTAGTGATCCGACAGCTGACTTTTCATTGCCCCTTCTCCTTTCAGGCATTTATCCTAATAAAACAGGGAATGGATCATCTATCATGACATTTGTTCTTTCATCAACTCTTATTATCCCAGCCTTTCTCTTTAACCCTCTTGCGAACCATCCAGCCCTTTTCTGGAAATAATTTGAAAATATTAATAAATAACACTGATTTACCAAGGAAACAGGTAATAATGAGGTACAGTAAAAATGAGCAAAAGGGGGACGTATATATATAATTTGTTAATGGTTTTTCTCTGTGGACATAAGAATGTGCAGGACTGTTTGATTTTTACTCTGACCTTCATTTGTATGAGCTGAGCACAGCCTAAAGGCTAAATGCCATTTGGGATCAATGTTTTCCACTCTGACAGAAGGACTTAGACTTTTTTTGTATTCCTTTCCCTCACTTTCTTAAATAAAGTGAATAATGAAATAGAGCACAGCTGGCCAGTGTTCATCCTCTCAAATATATGCAGTGAAAAGACAAGTGGCCCCAAGTTAGGGTATAAATTTTAAGAGATTAACCTCATTCAGAAAGCAATGAATTAACAGCAGGATCTTGATGTTGGGTGGGATCTTGGCCTTTAAACACAGCTTGTTTCTTCAGGCCCGGTTTCAGTGCTCAGGATGTTTTTTCAGGCACAACAGTGCCCTGATGTTAGTGACAGGATCAGGTCTGAGAGGCTGAGAACAAATAAGGCCCGAAGTGTCCCACATACCAGTTCTGTGGGGAGGTCAAGTAGCAACAGTGAGCCTTTTGGAGAAGCCTCCGTAGAAAGATGTGTCAGTGATACTGAGATGGTCCCAAAGACAGAAGACAAAGCAGAACGGATAGGGTTCATGTGGGACCAGCAGGCTGTGCTCCGCATCTCTTTCCTTTGAGTAAAAGCACTCATGGAGCTCCCTCTCTATGTACTTTCACTTCAAATGAGTGTGAGTGGTTAGAAAACAAAAGGCCAGTCCTACTTGCCCATGATATAACATCTCCACTGAGAGAAAAACAAAAGGAAATATGATGAACTTAGAGCAAGGAGGTTTCAGGTTAGATAAGATAAATACTTTCTTTACTATATAAGATACAGAAAATATGGAAATAGCATAGCGAGAAAAGGGCTGGGATCTTCATTCTTGATCAAGCAATGATTCTACTCTGTCCCTCTTGGTTTTGACTCAGTCATGCGTTCTTGTTGGCATTGATTGGAGTTTAACCCTTTCATTTGCTTATCTTGAGCCCTATTTGGATTATGAGCAGCTTGGGGCCTGGACCATGTCCCCTGGGCAGATGGTAAGGCCCACAGAGCTGGTGAGTGGAAGTTGTTAACTAAGTGGAATAAGTGGGATCTACCAATAAAGGTAATCTGTAGGATGTCTTGGCAAAAACTTGTCCTCATAATAATATGCATGTGCAGCATCATAAGACAGAACAACCTAGAATATTTGTAACTCTGATCACGAAAGGTGAGCTTTCAAACACTCTGCTGTGGCATGTTTCCTAGCAGAGAAAGGAGAATTCAGAGGGCATGTCGAGTCCCTTTTATTTAATAGCCTTATGGTCTAGCAGAAGTTCAGCTTATTTAAGAGAAGACCAGACTCTCGGGTTATCCAAACTTCTTGTCCTCCATACTGAGTTATTTTTTTAGAAATTCTATAAAGCACCATTTGTATCATTTTGATTAATCTTCTTCTGGCTTTCAGTTTAGGATTTGGGCTTCCACAGACTGCTAACAGTCCCAGCCAAAGTATCTTTAATGATTTGTGTTGTTGAGCAAAGGAAAAACCCTAAAATCAAGGCCAGGGCCAGAAGGGGAAAGGAAGATGAGACCTCATGAGTTAGGAAGACAGTGTTAAATTCTCAGAACAGACATTAGGATTCATACATCATTCACCCTCGTCCTCTCAGTGCCTTAAAAAAGTAGAATTTCTGTCCTATTGTAACTGCAGATTGGTATTTCTCAATGAACCAAGATTCCCCGAAGTTTTCATCGAACATCTGCTTCCAGCCTTGTCTAATCCTCAGCAAAGCTGTGATTTTCCTATGTGCAAAGACCCACTGGGGGTGTCATGAAGGAGGCAAAGAATTATAGTTAATGTTTCATAAGCTCAAAATACTAACCAGTAGAGTTCCTGGAGGAGAGAAACTCCAATTTTCCTCCTTGTATTCTCTACATTGATTAACAAAGTGTCTGAAATATGCAGTGCTTTGTAAATATATGTTGAAATAAGTGAAAGACTAAATGATCCAATTGGAAGACCTCTTATGGTAGAGGTCACAGGAGAAGACCTAGTGCTGAGGATGGCAGAATCTGAGCTGGGTATTCAAGGATGTGTAGTGACTGCACTTTCCAGTAGGATAAACGTGAGGCACATGTAGCTAGTTAAATTTAAATTAATTAGGTTAAATAAAATGGAAAATTTAGTTCCTCAGTTTTCTTGATCTGATTTCAAGGGGCTACCATAGTGGGCAGTGCAGAGAACATTTCCATCATTGCAGACAGTCCCAGTGGTCTAGATAGAGAGGAGTAGAAATGGACAGAAGCACTGCGGACCATCCCCCTGCCTCACAGACCAGCTTGGTCCCATAGAAAGTGAGAATATGAGGATCTGTTGAGGCCCCTGTACACCAGGCTAAAAGTAGAGAACATGGCAATGGGAGTCATCTTAGAAAGTACAATTAGGGCAACGTGTATAACTGAAGCAGAAGAAATACTAAAGAAACTAGCTAAGAAGCAAAAAATCGGAATGAGTTATTAAGGAACCAGATAAAGAAAATGTGGTGTATGTATACAATGGAATACTACTCAGCCATAAAAAAGAATGAAATTTTGCCATTTGCAACAACATGGATAGACCTGGAGGGTGTTATTCTTAGTGAAATAAGTCAGACAGAGAGAGACAAATACTGTATGTTTTCACTTATCTGTAGAATCTAAAAAATAAAACAAATGAATGAATATAACAAAACAGAAACAGACTCACAGATACAGAGAACAAACTAGAGACTACCAGCGGGGAGAGGGAAGGGGGAGGGGCAAGATAGGGATAGGGGATTAAGAGGTACAAACTTCTAGGTATAAAATAAATAAGGTACAAGGATGTGGGACTTCCCTGGTGGTCCAGTGGTTAAGACTCCGTGCTTCCACTGCAGGGGGCGCAGGTTTGATCCCTGGTCAGGGAATTAAGATCCCACATGCCGTGCAGCCAAAAAAAACAATAAAATAAAGATAAATATTAAATTTTTTTAAAAAGGTACAAGGATGTAATGTACAGCACAGGGAATATAGCCAATATTTTATAATAACTTTAAATGGAGTATAATCTATAAAAATATTGAATCACTGTGTTGTACACCTAAAATGAATATAATATTGTAAATCAACTATTCTTCAATTAAAAAAAGAAAGAAAGAAAGAAAGAAACCAGACTAGAGTCAGGCAGAGTGAAAGTACGGAAAATAGATGTTTCAACAGAGGAGTAAACAGGATTTGCTTCCTCAATACAGAGGGTAGAGGGAAGGGAAAAATCAAAGACAACTCCTCCAAAGTGTCAGACTTAACTGAAAAATCACTATTAACAGAACTATGGAGGTGAGGAGTAAAACCAACTTTAGGAGAATTCATTTTAATATTAAATGGTGTCATGCCCTGCCCTCAGAAGGCTATTATCATCTGACTTCCCTGAACTCCTCAGTTAAGCCAAAGTGATTTCCTCACATCAGTTTTGAGAATCACGAGGGCCCGAGAGACCATGGGAGCCGTGGCTAAAGTCTTAGAGAAAATGACAGACACATGGCATCTCAAAAGATCCTAGCTTAATGGTTAAGTGCAGACCCTCTGAAGCCAGACATTCTGGGTTGGAATCCAGGCTCCCCTATTCACTGGCAGAAGGACCTTAGGTCAACATATTTCCCTACGCTTCATCTCAATTTCCGCATCTGTAAAATGGGGGTTATAGTGAGGTTGTTATGAGGATTAAATTAACTAAATAGGTAAAATGCTTAGAACGTGCCTGACACACAGTAAGCATGATATAAATGTTATGGATGTGTTTCTCTCCTCTAGTTTAGAGGAGTGCACTCACAACTGTGAACTCAGCTAGTGTTTCTGAGACCCAGCTTCTGTACTGATTAACCAGATTGTTTTTCCCAACAAAATAATTATGCACAATTTTTCACCTTCAGGAAGAATTGATAAAATACTTTGATAAAGCTTTGCATGATGCATTTCTCTTTTGCTCTAGCTGAAGGAGACATTAAAAAGAAAGATCATCCTGAGCTTTATACTTTCTTTAACCTTCATTTACACTAAGTAAAACTCTAAGGAGTAAGAATGAAAGATACCAGACCCTTATTTTGGATTAATTTTGTAGCTACAGAGATGCTCTTCAAATGAGATCTTTCTACTTCCTCTTCCCGATTTCCTGCCTACTAATTATTCCCGGTTGTTCAGGTGAAACCAGATGAGGGTCAGGCAGAGTGAAAGGAGGGGAAAAGCATAAAACCTGTTTTCTTAATCTGCAACTTAAAACCAGAACTTCCATCTCATATTAGGAAATTGGCCATTCGTTTTCTTGTTTTTATAGATTTTTGTTCAAAAGCTTATTCTAATCCCAGAGCATACCTACTTACAATGAGCCTACTGTAAATGATCGTCGATACTCTGATATTTTAAATTTTTGCAGAAGCTACCAGAGCAGGGCAGAGCCAGTTGTTGCTAAAGGGTTCCTAGTGATAAGGCAGGGAACAGTAATTCCCAGATAACTTCTTCCAACTAGATCATTAAAACTATCAACACTCATTCTTATAGGTTCTCGATTACCAATGTGTTTCTTCTTTTTTCTTCGTAGGTGACCTTGAACAGAAATTTGAACTGGAAATCAGTCCTCTTTGCAATCAACAGAAAGATTCAATCCCTAGTATACAAATTGGTGAGTCGAATTCAATTTTAATTTTAAATCAACAGTTTCAGCACCTCTGCTAAGAGTCACTAAGAAGATCTACACACAGCTTTCTCAAGATCCAAACGAGAGGTTTAATCAATGGCGCTTTGAATGGCTGAGTCCAAATGAACACTCTAGTCATGACTAATTACCAACTGAGATGAAAAATAGGGTAAAGGCTTTGTTACAGACCCTTAATAACTAACCTGTATTAACTTTGTAGTTCAGAATTGAATCAAAACCAAATGAGTAGAGGAAAGTAACAAGAATCAACTATTGGCTGCTGAAGATCGGATTAGCTCACACTCTCTTTAGGACATGAAGGGTGGGAAATCTGCAGTTCAGGATCCTTCCAATTTGGCCATTACCCTTCATCCTCAATGCTCAATGCTAGGTGCTTGGTTCCCAGGCCCAGGCCCCACCAGCCATGTGACATGGGATCCCATGCTTCTCTAGTCTTCACTTCAAAATGGATTTTCAGTCTCATCCTCTTAGGACCACACTCTCAAGTATCAATTGCACTAAAATGTTAAACGGTGATGTTAATGCCTCTAAAATAATTGTTTCTATCACTCCTTGAAACACTCTACCAATTCCATCTACGTTTAAAGCAAGTCTTTCTTTTCCTTGCAGTTCCCTCCAATTAAAACCAAACTCAGTTGATGGACACTTAGGTTGCTTCCATGTCCTGTCTATTGTAAATAGAGCTGCAATGAACATTGTGGTCATGACTCTTTTTGAATTATGGTTTTCTCAGGGTATATGCCCAGTAGTGGGATTGCTGGGTCATATGGTAGTTCTATTTTTAGTTTTTGAAGGAACCTCCATACTGTTCTCCATAGTGGCTGTATCAATTTACATCCCCACCAACAGTGCAAGAGGGTTCCCTTTTCTCCACACCCTCTCCAACATTTATTGTTTGTAGATTTTTGGTGATGGCCATTCTGACCAGTGTGAGGTAATACCTCATTGTAGTTCTGATTTGCATTTCTCTAATGATTAGTGATGTTGAGCAACCTTTCATGTGTTTGTTGCCAATCTGTATATCTTCTTTGGAGAAATGTCTGTTTAGGTCTTATGCCCATTTTTGGATTGAGTTGTTTGTTTTTTTGACACTGAGCTGCATGAGCTGCTTGTATATTTTGGAGATTAATCCTTTATCAGTTGCTTCATTTACAAATATTTTCTCCCATTCTGAGGGTTGTCTTTTCGTCTTGTTTGTAGTTTCCTTTGCTGTGCAAAAGTTTTTAAGTTTCATTAGGTCCCTTTTGTTTCTTTTTGTTTTTATTTCCATTTCTCTAGGAGGTGGGTCAGAAAGATCTTGCTGTGATTTATGTCATAGAGTGTTCTGCCTATGTTTTCCTCTAAGAGTTTGAGCGTGTCTGGCCTTCCATTTAGGTCTTTAATCCATTTTGAGTTTATTTTTGTGTATGGTGTTAGGGAGTGTTCTAATTTCACTCTTTTACATGTAGCTATCGAGTTTTCCCAGCACCACTTATTGAAGAGGCTGTCTTTTCTCCGTTGTATATTCTTGCCTCCTTTATCAAAGATAAGATGGCCATATGTGTGTGGGTTTATCTCTGGTCTTTCTATCCTGTTCCATTGATCTATATTTCTGTTTATGTGCCAGTACCATACTGTCTTGATTACTGTATCTTTGTAGTATAGTCTGAAGTCCAGGAGCCTGATTCCTCCAGCTCCGTTTTTCTTTCTCAAGATTGCTTTGGCTATTCGGGGTCTTTTGTGTTTCCATACAAATTGTAAAATTTTTTGTTATAGTTCTGTGAAAAATACCATTGATAGTTTGACAGGGATTCCATTGAATCTATAGATTGCTTTGGGTAATGTAAAAAAAAAAATAAATGAAATAGATAACTAATAAGAACCTGCTGTATAAAAAATTAATTAATTAATTAAATTAAAAAAATAAAAACATGTTGCCACATAAGTGAAATATAGCAGTTAAAGGCTGCATGTTAATTTCAAGATTTGTTAGAGCAGAGATAATAAACTTACAAAAAAACCCCAAAAAACTCAGAACTTTAACTCTTTACTTATAAACTATGGCCCTGACATGTACCATTTCATGTTTTTCACCAGTTCCCACAGACCTCAGACAGCTTAACACATTCACAGTGTTGCAAACCTCTGCAAGCTCAAGGCTTAATGCCTGGAGATTGGAGTGAAAGGGTCACCTGAAAACATCAGTTGAGAACTGAGAAAACCAGAGCCAGTTAGAATGATATGCTTCCAATTACTGTGGGTCAAATTGAACCCACAGTCCCACAAAAGAGTCACAAAGTCAAACTAAGGAAATAGGAACAAAATTTATCTAGTTTAAAAAATTTGAAGGGAATATACAAATGTTAAAATAGATGTGTTGGAACTCTGAGATTACTGGTGATCTTTTTTTTTCCAAATTGCCCTTGATATCGTTACGTTCTTTTTACAATTAAACCGATTCATGCACCTGAAAAAGGGAGAGGGGTGTTGTTATAAAAAATAAAACCCTGCAAGAATCCAGAGCAGATGAAGCTACAGAACTGCAGCGGAGGGGGAAGGGCATCAACATCAACAGAAATGCAGCCTCAGCCTCTTTGGATCCAATGCCCTATCAAGTAGGAAATTCTGCAGATGCAATTCAAAAGGAATAGACCCCCAACCAAAATCCTAATCCTTGGGACCCAGCTTGCTAAATTCTGGCTAGAAAGAAATTTGCCAGGCACCTGTTAAAGACATTTTGAGCCCCCAGAGAAAAGCATTCACATTATTAAGCACACAACCTAGATTTGCAAGACAGGCTTGATTTCGGAGATTCTATTCTCTTGTTGTCATGAGAACACACTTATTTTGTCAGATCATATGTCCTGATTTTCAGCTCAGGAAAATGTGGTTACCATAGATACCTGTTTTTAAAATGGGATGGGGATTGAATGAAAAGGAAAATCCCATGGGTGCTACACCAGCACACCAATAAAGAGAAAGAGGTGATTATAAAACAACCCTTAGTAGGTAAATCTTTCTGTCTCTGTTCCACATCTCCCAGCTCTGTAGGTTCAAGGCTGGGTGGTGTGGTGTGCATAGGTAGATCAGGCTAAACTGGAAAAACCCAAATAGATCAACAGAATCTAATGGGAACTGTGGGCTCCAGGCTCCCAGACAAGGATTTTTCCAGTGGGTGCTAAATAATGCAGCTAGTTCCTCCATTCTGATTACGCTGGGATTGAAAATGTCCCCTCTCTTTTTCCTTTCCCAGTCCACAGTGAGGATTTCCTGAGTGCCATCTCAGGCTTAGACCTGATTTTCTTTTAAGTAATTCATATTTACCCAAGTGAGACAGGGATTTAATATCCACCCCCCACACTCATATTCCTCCCCTCTCCCTATCGAACTCTACATTTTAAAAAGAAGGCATTAAATCAGGGCTTCAGTGGTTGGGAGTCCGCCTGCCGATGCAGGGGGCGCGGGTTCGTGCCCCGGTCCGGGAGGATCCCACGTGCCGCGGAGCGGCTGGGCAAAAAAAAAAAAAAAAAAAAGGCATTAAATCAAATGAATCTCTAATTGGTGCAGCCTATAGAAAGATGAGGAGAAAGAGGCTTTCCTTCAATCCCTGTGTACTCTGAAGCCATCATTTCTCCCCTGCCCCACTCCCACCACTCCAGGAAGACAATAAATATCCCAGCAAAGTCAGGCTCTACATCGCTTGAATAGAAGAGGGAGGTTTGCGCAAATACACAAGGAACCTATGGGGCAGGCTCCCAAGTGCAGAAGCCTTTCTTCATGTGAAAAACTGCCTCATGGTGTTTCTTCAGACTTTAAAATCACTCTTCTATCTCCTATAAGAGGTCTTTATATCTGACGAGTAGAAATACAGAGGTGTAATTCCAGAGTAATTTCAGGAAGAAAATGAGTTGATTTTTAAGTACTGGATTTTTAAATGTGGGATTTGTAACTTGTTTTATACTTAAGGTAAACCTGATAAATATTCGCAACTTAAACTTTAGAATAGTATAATACTGCACATTATCTTTTTAGATACCTAATATCTAATCTCTCTTAAGATGAAAGATATCAAAATTAGATATGGAGATTGTGAAGGAGGTGAAGAAAATTCAAGAATAGCAAGCAAGAACATTCCAAAGTGAAATCCTTGCTTTGCTGACTCCCTGTATAACCTTATCAAGATGTAGACAGCAAGTCACTGGCTTAACCTTCCTCCTCAGGTTCAGGTAATCTAAAATAATCTTATACTATTCAAATCATATTTCACATCTGATGAGATGATGCAGGCATGTACAATAACATTTTGCTTTGCTGCATTCTTTTTTCATCTCTATAGCATCCTCAAAGGCCAAGTATCTGCTGTTCGTCCAATAAAAGGATAATCAAATCAAGCCTTATAATTCACAGGCCTGTAAACATACAGGGTTAGTTGTTGGAAGATTTCGTTAGCTGAAAAGCACTTGCCTTTTCTCCCCATACCTACATGTCAGGGAAATACAATAAAACCTAAATATATCCAAATTTGTGATGAGTCCAGTTATTCCAGCCTAGACTGGAAGTTATCTTTGCTTTAATAAATCATGTTTAATATGGAAGGCACATTAACAGTGAAACATGGTTAGAAAGCAACAAGGCTAAAATAATTAAGAGAACAGACATGCAAACAAAGAAGTCTCATATCAATCCATCTTATCTAGTCATTCAAGCAGAACTTTTATGCAGGTAAAAATCTGTATTGAAGACGAATGAACTTTTATTACCTACACCTAGTTGTTTAACATAATTGAAAGTAAGACAAAACTGTGAAATGATAATCCTGAAAAAATACCCTACGGAGTAGATGTATGAATTCTTCAGATGGTCTAAATCAACGAGGTGCCCCTTCCTGGTATCATTTGTTCTTTCCTCCCCTCCCCCACCCACCCTCCTCAGTTCTAGCACAAACTTTTTTTTCCTTTTTTCCTTATATGTCTTCCCCCTTCTTCAAATAATAATAGCCAATATTTATTGAGTGTTTATTATGTGCCAGGAGCTTTCTAAGCATCTTCACATGTGTTAAGTCATTTCATTGTCATAACAACCCTATGGGTTTGGCACCGTTCTTAACGCCTTTTTACAACTGCAGAAACTGAGGCACTGAGAGGTTAGATGCCGAGCCCAAGGTGACATATCTTATGCTTCGACACTGAGGGCAGGGACCGCATCTTGGTGGCCTTCTTACCCACGGGCTCAGCACATCGTGGGCCCAGTCATGTTTGTTAGGGAGGAAGAAGTAGGTCTTACTGCCCTGCTGGTGATGAGCTTGGCCTTGCCTGTTCCAGGTTTCATGACCTACATCGTGGAGCCCCTCTTCCGTGAATGGGCCCGTTTCACGGGACACAGCGCCCTGTCTGAGAGCATGCTAAGCCACCTGGCGCACAACAAAGCCCAGTGGAAGAGGCTGTTGCCCAACCAGCGCAGAAGCAGCAGCGGTGGCGGTGGCAGCGGCGGCCCAGACCACACCGGCCCAGGGACCGAAGCTGAGGGGCAGACCGTGACCGAAGGCGACGCCCCGTAGTGCCAGCCAGGCCTGTTCCCTGCTCTGCACACTGAGAGTGCCAGCCTCCTCGCGCAGAGGCCTCTGGGAGGGCAGATGCTCTGAGGGGCTCTTGCCGGTAAACCCAGCCCCTCTCTGGGTGTCGTCCTGGGGCTCTTTGGAACGATAACCTCCTCCCGCTCACCTGCCTCCCTCCTTTTTCCAAGTGTACAGAAGCCATCCGTCACCTCAGCATTAGCTGCCGAAATAAGGAGCTCCATTCCGCCATGAGGGAGCTAGCTGATTCCAGGGGCCGGCTTGGCCCTCGAGGTGAAGACTGGGGAGTAAGAAAGAGGTGCTCCTGCCGTGGGCCCCTCGGGTCCTGGGTCACACTGAGACAGGCGGCACTTCCTAAGTCCAGAGCATTTTTAGCGTTGGCCCTCGGACTGCTGATCTGCATGACAAAAACACCAGCATATTTGGAACTCCAAGGATATTGGTTTCAGGTGCAAGAGCCCAAATGAGAGCGTGAGAGAAAGTACCTTCTATTTTAATAATAATTATTATTATAAAAATAATAATAAATCTTTTTAACTTTTCTATTTTATGCACTAGACAATGGATCTAAAACTATGGGCAAACATTACTCAATGTACCCAAACTCGAACGGGGGTTCACTGTTTTCTTACGGACTTTATGCCACTTTGGGTCAGAGATTTGGCATCTTCTCAATTAAGAAACAACGTTTCCGATCCGATCCAAGGGGAAGGTGCTGTACAGTTCATTCCTTTGCACCATTTGCCAATCTGTCTTTTATCGATAACTCAGATTCAGTGACATGTTTATATTCACACCTGCACATTCTCTGTAAATATCAAGCGCTACTGATTCCCATGCCAAAATACATGAGTATTATGGGATTGCTACCTGTATAAACAATGGCACTGTGAACAGAATACTGTTAGTTTTAATACAAGAGAATGCATTTGTAAATATGGTATAGAGTTTATTAATATACTACTGTTTGCAGATAAAGGCCTTAACTTTAAACATCTTTCATCTTCTGAAAGCTGCCCAACTTAAATCCTCACAGATGTCCTTCTGAACTGCCTTCCCATGTCCATCTTTATGCTTTCCAGCTAAGGTCACAAAGCAAAACTGAATAAAGTCTTTGAGGAAATATTTTGGAAACTTCACATGCATTCCACTTGAGACCATAGTGTTTAATCTATGGCACCAAGCATTCTTTCCTCAGATGAACAAGACCCTTCGGCAAGCCTGAAGTCACTTTCAACACAGCGATGTTTCACTCTGTTTTAACAAGCCAGCTGATAAGCTTGTGTTTATACGACTCTTGTCATGGACATGGCAGTGTGTCAGCCTCGCGGGACACATAGCAGGTCTCACAAACCTTCCGTGACCCCGTCATCTATCCATCAGGGACTTCCCTGCTCCCCTAGCACGCTGTCATCTGTTCTGGCTACAGTACCAAAGCATCTCTGGTTTATGGTTGGCGTGCGTTTCTTTGGTTTATGGTTGGCGTGCATTTCTTTGGTGTCAGTAGTAACTGGATTTTCCTTTTTCCTTCATTTCATGTGAACAACTACGCGACTGTTTAGCAGACGTTAACATAATTTAAGGAAAGAAAATATTTCAGTTGTCTGATAGAATTTACCTTCCTGGGTAGGTTTTAGTTGCCATTTTTTCTGTATATACTTGGCCGGAAAATCAATTTACTACATACAGCATTCTTCTCTAGTCAGCTAAACTCTGTGCATTGAACATTTTCTTTGGAAGTTCTAGCATAACTAATGTTAGATGAAAATTGGCAATGCCCCCTTTCTTTTTACCTTAAACAATGTGGTAGTGGGAGAATGATACTATGATTGTTTCTGCCACTATCAATCAAGGTGTTTCGCAAGCTGATAGAATGTCAGCTAACTCTCATTTCCTAAGTGCAACTCTTTTTTTTTTTTTTCTTTCCTCCTAACGTACAAATGAAATGTTAGAAACTTGACTGGATTGTATTAAGTTCCTGCAGAAAGACCGAGGCTTGCAGAATAAAGGTTTAGAGGAAATTTGGAAAGTTAGTCGTACTTTCATTAAAGCAGAAGAGATTGTCAGATGGTACTAAAGAAAGTGTGAAAACTTCATGAAATGGGTGGATGATAAGTTGAAATTATTGATATGGGTAAGAAAGGAAGTTGTGAAAACTTAACACTAACTTTGGGTTTTTTCCTGTAATAACTATGAACTGCCACATGACTTTTTTATTGCTTTAACACTCTGAAGCTCTCAGCTTGATGAAGCCCCAAAAGAGAATGTATTGAATGTATTTCTGCTTCCAAACCTCTCTTATTTTGGTTTGGTTTGGGCTTTTGAGTAGTCTGTTTTCAATGTACATGAGATCAAATCATGGAAAGCGATTACTGGGGAAGATACAGTAGAGATAAGAAAGAAGATGCTATTTTAGCTAATGGAGCCTCTACTTTGAGTTTAGGAAATGGACTTTGTTTAAACTCTATTTATATAATAATTTAAATAAATAAGACTGGACGTGGTTTTAGTAGTTCTAAATTTATAGGACAAAAGTGTATTAGGTCTTGAAGAAGAGCTCACAGAGAAAACTACCAAATATCTAACAGTTGAGCCTAAAAAGTAGCTACTAGTACAAGACCAATTTGAAGGAAAATGAGATGTGACGCATAAACTAGATACATTTGTCTCCTTCTTTCAAGCATCTGGAGATTTCTTGAGTTTCTCATTTTTTGACAAAAAAGAAAAAAGAAAAAGAATATGAAAACTCTTTTTTTTTTCCTGCCTACTGGTGGCTCTCTAGCAATATTTCAATAGAAGGTGTCCAGTGTCCAATTACTAGTTAAGACACAGCTGTTGGATCATCCGTGGGCTTTATCTTCACATTCTTTTTCTCTTAGTCCCTGGACCATCAGGAGCTGACTTTCCGAGTTTAATTCCTTCAATGCTTGAGAAGAAAGGAATCAAAAAGCTATTTTTAGTAAGTGAAAGCTAAAGTTAAAATCAAATTAAGAGAGAGAGAATAGATATCACTGCCAGGCCTGATAGGCAAAGCCTTTTTCTTTTTACAGCACCTGTGAACAGTCAGAACCTTGTTCCTGGAACGCTGACCTCCCCATAACTCCCTGCTAGGCTGAGTGAAAATCCTGCTCTGTTTCTACCTGCCTAAGGCTTCCCGCAATGGGATGTGGAGCATGTCCTGCAAAGCTGTCACCAGGTAGTCCTTCCTACAAGCCACAGACTTGTTTTGTAACCTTTTCTCATGTTGAATCAGATCTGCTCACTGATTTGAACATTGGTTATGAGCTTGTATCTCACTGTATTTCTTATGCTTTGTTCTTTTACGCAAACCCTTACAATTGTGTTGTTTTGTGTACACACGTGAGGTTTGGGGGAAAAAAAACACACCTTGTGAGTTTTTGCTCAAAATGTGGCCGAAATATCCATTGGCATGTCTAGATAAACAATTAAAAATAAAGATAATTTCTTAAAAATATTGCAATATGAAAATATTCTGATTCTCACCAGGTAACATGTTACCAGCCAACCAATCAGATTCAAGGCCAAGGTCAAGAGCACAGATGCAGCCGTGGTCCACGGTACTCATTCCACCAGGGGCTGCAGAAACAGCCATGTCCATGAAGCCATCATTTGCCAGTTAGTACCAAGATAGGGAAAAAGGGCCACCATTCAGCTCTACATTGCCCCTGAGTCCTGATATTCTTCTGATCCACATTCGTCAAATTCATATGTGAATGAGAATGAGGTACAATGTTTTAAGGTTGTGGAAACATAGTGGACTTACTTGTGAAAACTATGGTCTTGCATTTCAGGATTGAAAGCCAGCAAGAACAATAGAACAGTTCAGGCAGGACAACTGAGTGTCTAAATCTATCTGGAAATAGAGGAGAAAAAAAAAAAAAAACCCACCACCCATGGTTCCCAGGAACAGTCTTATATCTTTACATAGTCTCCTCATGTTCATTTTGTTAAGATTTGTATTCAGAATCTCACTGATTCCCTAATGCTTCTCCATGTCTGAATGCAAAGTCACTTTTTTCATTTGTCCACACTCCATATCATCCAATCGAAATCAAAAGTGGGACCCCAGGGCTTCCCTGGTGGCGCAGTGGTTGAGAGTCCGCCTGCCGATGCAGGGGACACGGGTTCGTGCCCCGGTCTGGGAAGATCCCACATGCCGCGGAGCGGCTGGGCCCGTGAGCCGTGGCCGCTGAGCCTGCGCATCCGGAGCCTGTGCTCCGCAACGGGAGAGGCCACAACAGTGAGAGGCCCGCGTACCGCAAAAAAAAAAAAGTGGGACCCCAGTGGTTTCCCAAAAAAAGGTCAGACATGACTTTCAAATGCACCCAGGAACCTAGCAGACACATCGTCAAATAGGCCAAGTCTATGTAAGCAACTGAATTTAAATCAACGATTTTTTTTTAAAGAAAAATCTTTCATTGCAATAAATATAGTAAGTTTCATACCAAAGAGGCAAAATAGAGCTATTTATTCGTATTTATATTTAAAGTATATTTTTAAAGAATAGTTCAATTGGCAAATTTTTATTATACAAATATTAATGTTAAAAATGACAGAAAATGTCTTAAGTGTGAAAGTCTACGTGGTGCCAATAAGCAAAATATTTTGTAATGTCCTTTAATCTGCTTTGTGTGTATGTATGTGTGTGTGTGTGTGTGTGTGTGTGTGTGTGAATTTCCATAATACAGAAAAACACTGGCATTCGTTCCTCTCCTTGGTAATGTACGTTCATTTGTGTAAAACTATAAATTTCAACAAACAATATTTGTCGCTCTCAGTCTCTCACAAAATATCTTTTTATTTACATGTAGAAACGTAAGCAAGTAAGTGTATTTGTACAAGCTGTTTTGCTATGTCACACTCAAAAATTTGGAAGACAGAATTCACTAAAAAGAAATTTCTGTTTGACAATTGTTAACTCCTGTAGAATCTTATGAGACCATGGTCTTTCAAGTCAAGGGTCTATATTCCTTTCAGCTTGCTGCAACATTGCTTGATTTAAAGTTCGCCATGATTGCAATATTGGTCACTGCCGTAAAGTAGGAAATTCAAGGGAAAAAAGAATCTATTTATTGTGTAAAAGATGCTGACCTAGGATTGTAACACACACATGAACTATACAGGGATAAGTAAAAGCAAATGCCGTCTGGGCAGTCAGAGTGATTCCATAACTGTGTAGCCTTACCCCAATGAAAACTGGATTGGAAAAATTAGGACTATCACAACCAAAGTCAGTAACCTTGTGAGATCAGCAAGCCACAATTGCCTTTTCCGCATTGGAAATTGGAATAATGTAAATCAACAAATACTGATTGAGGATCTACTATGTGCCAGAGGTTGGGCTAGACACTTGGGATATAAAAAGACCCAGTCCCTCCAGAGCGTTCAGACTTGTGTCAGAGATTGGCACTACCAGTGACCTCTTCTTAGAGATTTCATGAGGACATCTGTGAGGGCTTACCTCCTGGAGAACAACGTAATATAGTGCAGATAAGATGTGGAGACAAAAGTGGTCCCAATCTTGGTTCTGTCACTAATATATTCTGTGACTTCAGGCAAGTTACTGAACCTCTACAAAATTATTTCTAGACAATAATGGTTTTGTTATGGTTTTGGTGTTGTTTCTGGTTTTGTTACGGCAATTAAAAGAGATTGCATACAAAAAGCACCTAGCACTCTGTCTGGTACGTGGTAGGCTTTTCAGAGACGCAAGTTCCCTCCTCTTAAATTATAAGATGCTTTACAAATAGCCATTCACACGTGGTAAGAATGTGGAGAATATGTGGAGAATAATGTAGTAAAGAGATGCTAGTGATCTCACACTGGGAAGACAAACTCATTTCTATATATTTTTTTTTAAACAGATTGATTAGTTTATGTACTCATTTATTGGCAAGATTGGGTAAAAAGATTACCCAATGAAAACTCTTGCCTCAACTACAGCCCACTTTTCTGTTTAGTCCTCTATATTCTAGAGTAGAAGATAGTGTATCTTTTGTTACCAGTTTTGTCAGAAATTTCTGTGAAGGAAACAGCTCCTAAGAACAAAATATGAGTCATTTATCTCCCTTTCATCTATGCCACCAAAGCCCCAAATCCAGCTGGTGATAGCTCTGGTCCTCTGCGTCAGTCCCCAAAAAGTTTGCTGGGCTTTCACAGGCTCTACAGGAGCAGGCATGGGCTGCTGCTTCCAGGATACACTTGGTTCACTCATTCACACATCTCCAAATGTGTTCTCAGCTAAAGCTTACTGCCTGCCCTAGAGCAGGACGGAATGCAGAGGCATTTCCTAACAACGTGTCGGAGGAGGGAGAAGACTCCGTCCTGCCTCCGTGGGAATGTAACAGACAAACATTTGAATAATAACTAAATGAGGAGCTTTTAGCTGTGAAACAGTCCATGATTTTTTTTTAAGCAAACCAGAGAGATTATTAGACAAATTTTAAGTTTTAGCTGATATGGTTTGCAGATGCATGATTGCCTTGCTTAGTTAGTCATCTAAGCAACAGTGTATTTTTGATTCAATTGCCTGAAATACTTTAAATTCTAGTATTGCAAGTGCTGATTTAATCTCCAATAATTTTTTCCTTTTAAGGAAGTGGTACGGTAGAGTTTCAAAAGTGAAGGCTTTGGTGTCAGACAGACCAGAATTCAAATCCCTCATTATCACATGCTGTTTAACCCCAGGCAGTCAGTTTAACTTCTCTGTGCCTCCATTTCCAAATGTATAAATCGAGAGGAACACCTACCTCCCAGGGCAGTGTGAGGTCAAAATTAGAGGACATAGATAAACATATAGCATGGTTTCTAGCAGAAAGAGGGTACTCAGCAAATATAAATTCTTACATCACTTAAAGAACAAAAATCTACAAAGTGGGAGTTGGGATATGACTTTTGCTTTCTCTAGGTTGTACTTTTTTGTGCAAAAGAAAACACAAGACCCATTACTAGACATTGAGCATGATTATATATACAGGTGACCAGTTTGACTATAAAACAATCCTTATAATATGGACAAAATATTGTAAAAAATGATTATAGAGGAAGACAGTGTCCCTAGGGTACTAAGGATACACTAATAAGACCAGGGACAAATAAGGAACTGTCTTTTCTGACTGTAAAGTAAGTACTCCTCAGCCCAACCAGAGAGAACCAGTCTGTCAAGCCTTTCCTAGAGGTAAGGATAATACAACCCAGTTATTTAGTTAACAAAACTTGATACACTGTCAAGTTTTTCATGAATTCCATTTATATAGTATAAATTCTATCCATAGAAATTTCCAGTGGCCCTTCCTCTTGTAATATTAGATTCTGGCCACTGACAGCAGAGGTGGAGAATCCAGGGGAGTCTCTGTAAATAGATGATCCTAAAATAGATTCTCTTCTCCCAAACTATGCTTGATAATGCATATGCTAAAAGATGTTATGTATTCCTTGAAAAAAAATGGCTTCATAGCCAAAGATATTTGAGAAACAATGGATTAAACACCCAGGCTCCTATCCTGCATGCTTCTCTGAACCTCCCATATGCTAATGCACAGCTCCAAGAAGACATTATAAATGATATTGTTTGGATCTAATTTTGGTTTCATATCATGAAGGATTCCTTGACCACAACCCACAGTGATCTCCCTGTTTATCATTTGCTTTAGTTTTGTCAGTGATTATTAGTTATTTATTATTGATACGTGTGTGTATTTTCTGCCCAACTTGAGATTTAATATAACATTGTGCTTAACTTGCTTGAGTTTGTGGCTTGAATTTACCACTTACTAAGTGTCTGACCTTGGGCAAGTTTCCAAACGTTTTGTGCCTCAGTTTCTTTACCAGTAAAATGATGATAAAAAATAATACCTATTTCATAGAGTTTCTGAAGATTGAAAGATTTCATGCATATAAAGCACTTGGAACAGTGCCTGGCACACAGAAAGCACTCAATTAAGTATTAGCAAAACCCAACATCTCCCTCGCCCCCTGATCTGCAAGTTCCTTGATAACAGGAATAACTATCCTATTCTCCACAGTGTAGTACAGAAAGTACAAAACAAATGTTTCTTAAATGAAAAAACACATTTTTGACTGATAAATTGAAAATCATATCAGAAAAATATGTTAACATTTAAATCCAAACAAACAAGTTCCTATTGGAACAATAAATGTCCCGATAATTTGAATGCAGATGTTGTTTTTTGATTTTGCTGATTTCCATCCAGTAGACTTGCTTTGTTTCTAGGAACATGATTTAGGAAGACAACAAGTTTTCTCCTCCCAGTTTATGAGCCTACTCTTCTGAGTGGTGAGGGTAAAGATAATTCCCCTGAAAAAACTTGATGCCCAAAGATTTCTAGTTTTTTTCCATCCAAATAGAAAAAAACCTACAGAAGGACCACTAAATTGCTTCCTTTGCAGAGCTAATAAAAGTCCCCTGCTGTAATACACAATCCAAGAAAAGACAGAGATAAATCCCAACCCTCATCTTTACAAAGGAACATGAGAGCAGCAGATGAATCTCCTATTTTATCTTTGTTTCAAGCACTTGCAATCACACATAACTGACTCCTGCTTTTTTTTTTCCCAGGAAGCAACTACATGTGCATTTTTTAAGTTGTCAGCAAAGTATGCCTAAGGGATCAAAATGAAGGGTCAGTTCTTGGGGTTATTTATCCCTTTCCACTTCCCACTGTTACACTTTTGTTTGGACCTTTCTAACCAGAGAGTCAGACTTAACATATTAATGGACTTTCATCCACACTTGAAGAAAAATAACTTATAAATGAAAACAAAATTCCAACGGTATCACATACTAGCATAAGTGAGAAATATATTCTAGAATTACAGACGAATTTTCAAGTGTTAACCTTACTGACTTGGGGAAGAATAAAAAGTTCTGATAGATCTTTCAATTCTCAGGTTATGTAACATGATGTGAAATCGTTCTTAGATGCTTCTACTGACTTTAGTTACTAAAAATGTATCAATCATCCCACTAAAAGTTTACAAAAAATACCTTTTTGCAACTGAAGCTTTCTTGATCTTAAACTCTAATGGGAAGGCTGAGATTTTTTTTTTTCACTCTGATCAACTTTCACTTTAACAGCAGGTTTCCAGTTCTTAGCATGATTGAGGGAACATTTAACTCTACCAACCACCTACATAAGAGGCAGGCAGGCAGCCAAAGGCCATTGCCCTGATGGTAATCGCAGTCTCCACACAGTGAATCCCGGAGGCCCCAGGACCGACCTCTGAGCAAGATGAGATGAGAAGAGCCTCCAATGGGGCAAGCAGCCCACAGAGCAAGGGCTGTGTGCGGGCCTCAGTCTGCGGAGAGTTTGGGTCTGTGCGAGTGTCATGGAAAATTGTCTTGGAATTAAGCGGGGAGGGGAGGACACCTGACTTGAATATGTTAATAAAGTTTTATTGGGGCCACAAAACAAAGCACGGAGCAAGCAATGACTGGACATAGTCCTTGTTTCTTCCTTGTTATATTTAGAGCTGTTTTAGGGACACAAATTTTTTACACGTGGTTGGCAAAGGCTCTGACCAGATGTCAAGTATATCATTCAACTTTGTCCATATAAAACAAATCACTTGTAAAAAGTGATCTTTGAGGCTTAATTTCGCTTCAGAAACAATAATAATAGAGCCTATTTTGCAGCTTTGGAGTGAGAATTAGAGCTAATGTACTCGGAGTGCTTTGCACACTATTTTGTATACTATTGCCACTTAGTAGCTTTCATCAACTAAAAACACTGTTCCGTTTGCTGCAAGAGGTTATTCTTCTAACTCAAATGAGGCTGTCGATGGAGACAGGAGGCAAGGAGGAGAAATGGCAAGGTGAGTGAGCTTGTATTGATTGTTCTTTAACATGTGAAGGAAAATAAGCATTTAAGGAAGAATAACCAAGCAGAAACAAAATTACTACTCCCCTGCTGTATCAGTGTCCTAGGACTGCTGTAGCAAATTACCACAAGCCGGGTGGCTTAATACAACAGAAATTTATTCTCTCACAGATCTGGAGGCTGAAGCCTGAAACCAAGGTGTTGTCGGAGCCTGCACCCTCTAAAGGCTCCAGAAAAGAATCCTTTCTTGCCTCTTCTAGCTTCCGGTGGTTTCCAGGTGTTCCTTGGGAGTCATGGGATCGGGATCCACCCTAATCTAGTCTGACCTCATCTTAACCAATTACATCTACAAGACCTTATTTCCAAGGAAGGTCACATTCTGAGGTTCTAGGTGGTCATGAATGTTGTGGGGAAGGGGGCTGCTGCTCAGCCTTGACACTCCTCACCCATCCACCCTGTGCTTTACCTCCCATGGCATCACACACACACACACACACACACACACACACACAGCACCTACACGTCTTCCAGATTTGCCCTGAGTGAGGCTACTGGGACAGATTGCTTCAGGTTTGAGATATGGTTGTTTTTGCATATTTGGGGGGAAAGTCTGGAGAAGTCTTACAGGAAGGAGGATAGAAAGCACATCTTTGTTTCTTTCCCCTATATTCTTCCCTTACTAATTCAGATCTGTCTTAGAAAAAAAAAAAGTCTTGAAATCCCTCTAGCATCTGCCATCTGGAGATGACAATGTGATTCTTATTCCACATTTCAGCCTCTTCACTCTCATCATCATTAACGTTCCAGATACTCCAATCTATTTATTCATTTATTCTTTTGGAAGCAAAGCAATTAAATGTAAGGATAGATCCAGGAGCGTTGGCCACAGGAGTGGGTAGCTTCAGGACATGGAGGAGAAAGTTAATGTAGATAAGAAAAAAAAAGACCTGGTGGCAGATGAGATATCGACTTGGTAATAAAATCGTGACACACAGGATGATGGCAGGACTTGGGGTGAGAAGCCTGGGACCTCTCCAGTAACTGAAATAGAGAATATGGAACGTCAGTGATGGCAGAGACAAGGGGGTGGTACTGCTACATGTCAAGAACCCCAGGAAGAAGAGTTTTAGAGTTTTGATCCCTTAATGAGGGTAGAGAACTAATGGTCGAGAAGTGGCAGTAAGATGTAAGGGGACACTGATCCTATTTCCCAACACTGACATGAAGGACAGCTGGCAACGAATGGCCTCCATTTGAGAGGCATCTTGAAAGCAGAGTCTTGGGGGTGGGACAGTTTTCCTATTGAAGCATAAAGGATAAAGGAATGTCAGGTGCAGAAACATAGTGCATAATTGTGTGTTTATCCTATTCTGGGAGCTCCAGAGAACATAATGTAAGGGTCAGGAAGGAGGACTCTGGTAAAAGAAGGTTAGATCAGAATAACATGGGGTATGAGGCAATGGAAGAAGGTAATGAACAGAGGAAGCATTATTCTTAGGTGGTAAACCAGGTGGGGGAGGGTGGGTTAAGCCGGACATTCAACTGCCCAGAGAACTGGTCCGAACATTCCCTCTGTGGCTGGAAGGATACCCTCAGGGATTTACAGAGTCCTCCTAGATCCACTTCCAAGCCTTAGGGGAAAGGGGAGCCCGGAGCTCTTGGACGAGGTGACTTATGGTCTGGATTGACTGTGATGGTCCCAGGGAGGTTCTGGGCATCAGCAATTTACATGCAGTTACCCAGAGAGTGGTTAGGGGCTCCAAACCCAGAGAACCTGGTCTAGGAAGGGGTGGTGGGAGCAGGCTCTTTAAGAAACAGCAATGACCTGGAGATCTTGGCATACAACCAGCTCTGCTGCTTCTCTGGGGACTCTAAGCCCAGCAATACTACTGTTATAGATTCTGTGTGTAGTCTGGAGGCAGAGATAGGGTCTGTAGCTAACACTTTTTAAGTCTCCTTTGTACTGTGTCCCCAGAGGTCAACTGTGAGCCCAGGCGGCTTGCTGTAATAGGAAGGGTCATCAAACCTGCCAGTTTTCTGGATGAAATGGAAAGGTATAGTAAGTCTGAAAAATGGAAGGAAGCTGACCCCTGACCAACCAAGTGGGCCACTCTTTAATGATGGAGAACATCATGTAGCAGCAAAGACTAAAAGAGGATACTAATAAGTAAATGATTTTTGATAAATACATTGGAAATGCATGTAATCCCTTTGTAAAGTATAAATCAAGCAACATCCATATTTTAATCTAAGTTCAGGGTCCTGTGCCCAGCCACATTCAGTTCAGGGAGAAAAAGAGCCCCAGAAAATAGCTGGGAAAAAATGGCTCCACTCAAGCCCTCTTACGTTTAATCAGAGCTGGCTCTCAAAAAGCAATGGAGAACATGAAGAGAAAGAGATTGCTTAGACAGCAACCCCGTGTACAGTGATTTCTTATTAACACTTAATTTAAGAAAGAGGCCATTCCTGAAATTTGAGAACTTGCTAGAAAATAAAATATCTCTTTTTCCCTGGAAGTGATCTTGCTGCCCAGAAGCCTTCAAGCCTTCTTGGAATTTTTATTTAGAATCCCAGAGAGTTCAGTCAAGATTTTCCAATGCAACCACATCTTCTGCTAACATTATGTGCAGAGGCCCTCTTCCTCCTAGAATCACAGGGTCTATAATCCAATATTCTCTAGAAATGAAAAGGTTATATGGTAATTCTACTACCAACAACAAGCACCAATTTCAACTACAGTGTAATTTCCAAATCAAGACCCAAGTCAGTAATCATTACACTGATATACAATGTATTGAAGTTATACTAGGACGTTGGATTAGTCCAAAAAAGCGTTGGTAGAAAAATAGAGGATGGCTTTAGATGGCTACTACCGTTTCTCACTCACACAAAGAATGCAACATTTGAGATGTAACTCTTCCCTTCCCCCATCCCCCCATGATTAATGATTAATGAGCAGTTGTGTACCACTCCAGTGATTTCTAGTGGTGATCAGTGGCGACGCAGCATAGAGGAGGGGTTACAGGCAGATTGCCTGAACTGGAATTCTGGCTCAGCCACCTACTAGCTGTTTACCCCTTGAAGGGTTTCTTAATCCCTCTGTGTCCCTGTTACATCAATGGGGTAATAATAGTACCACACATGGGGTTGTTACAAGGATCAAGGGAGTGTGGATCACATACCAGCAGCTTAGTAAGTTTTTTCATTGTTAAATGGTCATATGAACAGGAAACATGAAAATATGCTCTCCTGACCTTCTCACCTTGCTCAGAGCTTAAGGAGGGAGGGTTACTGTATGCAATATTTTCAGTATATATTTCAGTTTTTGCTTCCATGGTAGATGCTGCAAGATTACTGTCTTAACTTTGGGGTCGATGCTTCCAGATACCTGTCTTCCCTGAAACTGTCTGATTCATCTCTTCAAACCCAGAATAGATCAAAATAGGTCCTCCAAGAATGATTGTTCAGCTAAATGGAACCTCAGACAAAATAGTCATAGAAGACTTAAGGCTATCAAAAGGAGAAAGAGTGCAAAAAAAAAAAAAAAGGAAATATCCAGGAGCGACCAACCAAGGAGTGGGCAGAGCAACCTGTAAACCAACACCTGGAAGCAGAATTGTAACTCCAGCTCCTGTTTCAAGCATCTCCTACCCGATCATGTTCCCTTCATCATCGTTTGCCCATGCTGGTTAAAGCATAATCACTAAGCTGCTTAGAACAGAGCCATAAAAGTTACTAGGAATAAATGAGGCAAAATTCCAACGTCTTGGTGAGATGGGAGCAAAAGCACAACATTTGGAAGAGTCCCAAACAAGACACAGACAGCAACTGCCAAGGAGAATGGAGCCCTCTCTGTCTTAATGAGGACTCTCTGCTTCCAGTGGCAGAGGTACTCTTCACAAAGCTCCAAGCAGAATTCCTTCATCTCTTCTCCAGTTCTCACCTCATGCTCTTCCCTGATTTTTCCTCCATTTCCTAAAATTTTTGGTTGTGGTCATATTTCAGATTTTTTTTTAATTGAAGTATAGTCGATTTAAATGTTGTGTTAGTTTCAGGCATATCCTAAGATTTTTAAAGGCCTTTTTTTTTCATCTTAAGAACTCTAATATCTCAATACTGCAAGTATTCATTTTCCAGTCATGTAGGAAACATGTAAAGGAAAAATAACCATCAGAGGCTTGCACAATTTATGGAAAGGAGAATGAGAAAGGACCAACTTTCTAAACCAGATTCAATGGGATTCAAGGGCCAGGTCGTCCACAGTCTTGGCTCAAATAAAATATGTTCACTTAGGGAATCATAAGAGCTTATCAAAACATAACCAGATATAATTTAGGCATAGAAACAGTAGAAAACTTACCTTGCCCTCACCCAGGAACCTGAGATCATTTTCACTTCCTGTGTACATTCTACAATAGTTGGCACAGAATGACCAAGATTGCAAAAAGACTAGAATCTTGTTATTTAAAAAGCTCTGCAAAAGATCCTATAGCTCTGTCTGCACTTCTCATGAACTCTTATCTTCTATCTTAAAAGTACCCATGTCCAATAAAAATTTTAAAAATGAAATAAAAATACCTACATCTCAACCAAAAGGAAACCAACCTTATTTTTAAGTGGGCAAAGAACTTTAAGAGAACTTTCTCTAAACATGTACAAATGGCAAAAAGCAAGAGCATGAGAAAGTGATCATCACTCATCATTACAGAAATGCAAATAAAAACCACAGCAAGGTACCACTTGCCAGGCATTCAGATAACTAATATGAAAAAAAATGACAAGTGTTGATGAAGATGTGAAGAAATTGGAAACTGATGCATTGTTGGTGGGAACATAACATGGTGGAGCCACTTTGGAAAATATTGTGGCAGTTCCTCAAGAATTAAATATAGAATTACCATATAATTCAGCAAGTCTATTTATGAGTGTATATCAAAAGGACTAAAAACAGGGACTTGAAATAATATTTGTAAACCCATGATTGTAGCAGCAATATTCACAATAACCAACAGATCAAAGCAACCCTCATTTCCATTGGAGGATGAATGGATAAATGAAGTGTCGTATAAACATACAATGGAATATTATTCAGCTTTAAAAATGAAGGGCTTCCCCGGTGGCACAGTGGTTGAGAGTCCGCCTGCCGATTCAGGGGACACGGGGTCGTGCCCTGGTCTGGGAAGATCCCACGTGCCGCGGAGCGGCTGGGCCCGTGAGCCATGGCCGCTGAGCCTGCGCGTCCGGAGCCTGTGCTCCGCAACGGGAGAGGCCGCAACAGTGAGGGGCC
>NW_006779813.1:23224-31913 GCF_000442215.2 Lipotes vexillifer | reverse complement strand
AAAAAACAAAAAAAAAAAAAAAAAAAAAAAAGAAGAAGAAAAATTTTTCCAAGTCCTACTGTATAGCACAGAGAGCTATATTCAATATCCTGCGATAAACCATAATGGAAGAGAATATGAAAAAGAATATATATATCATAACTGAGTCACTTTGCTATACAGCAGAAATTAAACACAACATTGTAAATCAATTATACTTCAATAAATTTCTTTAAAAAGAAAGAAAAAAGTGCCCCTGAAACTTCTCACCTTTCCAAATTCAGAGGGCGTTTCTATGCTTACCTGACATGCTCCCTGCATTGTCATTTGGGGCCCACTCTTTCTTCCTTTGAACACTCTTGTTCACATCATATTCTCCAGATTGTTCTCCCTACATTTTCTAGCCATTCCTTTCTGGGGCGACCATCCCAGTTCGTCTGAGACCATCCCAGTTTGAGCACTGAAAGTGCCTCATCCCGAAAAACCCCTTACTCCAGAGCAAAGTGGGGCAGTTGGTCACCCTATTCTGAAGTCTCTGTGTCCTCCACTCACTACTAAAATGTCAGTGTCCCAAGGGTACCATCCTTGGCCCTCTGACCCTTTCACCCTATAAAGTCTCCTTGGTGACCTCATTCAACTCAAGACTTTAAAAACTATTGATATATTTGGATGACGGTTACCAATCTACATCTTCTCCAAACCCAAACTGCCAATATAGCCTAATGTATCAAAACAGAACACATCTCCACAAAAGAAGCTTCTTATTTTCTATCTTGGTGAATGACCAAGGTGTCCATCCACCTAGTCAGCCAAACCAAAACAAATCTGGAAGTCTTTTATAATTCCTCCTTCTCTCTCACCCTATTGATTCTACCTTTTAGATATTCATCCCTCGCCCCTCTCCATTTCACACATACAGCTTTTGTTCAGGCTTCATAATCTCCCCATCTGAAATATATCACAGTCATTCTGCCAATCCAATAGTCCTTCTAGAATGCTAAGCTAATTAACCTTTCTGCAATCATTTAATGGTCCCCCCTGTGGCTTTTCATGGAAAAACTCAACTCTCTGGAACACTAAGGTCCTCATACTCTGAACCCTTACCAATCTCTACAGCCTTCTCACAATCACTATCCCACCCACCCTCCCTCTTGCCTCCCCTGCTCCCCCCAGTCTTGAGTCCAGTCAACGCTGGCTGATTTCTGAAGCTCCCGTGTTATTTCCCATCTATGAGCCCTCCCACCTGCAGTTTTCTCCAATGGGAATGCTCATTCTCCAACTCACCCTTTCTGGACCAATTCAAACAATTCTGTTTGATTTGGCGGCCCTCCATTGGACAGCTATAGCACCCTTTACCATAGCACTTACTATTCAGTATTCTCACCATTGGTTATGCGTATGTCTCACTGACTGGACTTTGAGCAATTTGAGAATATAATCTGTGTACTATTTGCTGTTAGAAACCCAACACCTAAAACAACAGTGCTCAAGAAAAGTTTGTCAAAATGAAAAAATGAATGAATGAGCAAATGATTTAATACCTGGAAACCAGATTGGCTGGCTATAAGTGGCTTCATGAGCTTTATTCCTTTAATTTGATGCTTCCATATTTTTCCACATTTCAGAAGTCAAAAAAGATTCTGGAGTTGTAAGAATGAAAGCAAGTTTCCCACTGACGAGAAAAGATATGTGCGTGAACTCAGTTAAAAGTACCTATGGGGGCTTCCCTGGTGGCGCAGTGGTTGAGAGTCCGCCTGCCAATGCAAGGCACGTGGGTTCGTGCCCCGGTCCGGGAAGATCCCACGTGCAGCGGAGCAGCTGGGCCTGTGAGCCGTGGCCGCTGATCCTGTGCGTCCGGAGCCTGTGCTCCGCAACGGGAGAGGCCACAACAGTGAGAGGTCCGCGTACCGCAAAAAAAAAAAAAAAAAAAAAAAAAAAAAAAAGTACCTATGAATTTATAAATGGGTTGTGAGAAGGATTTTTACAAGAACTTGTTCAGTAAATAGTAAAACAACAAAGCAATCATTGTACAACTGTAGGGCCAGCCAAAAAGCCACAACAGGCCCAACTTGAATATGTAACCATGGTCAAAGGACAAAGGTCCTGCTGGAGTGCTCAGGACGTGGGGGAAATGGTGTTGACTAAGTGATTAGCCCCCAAGATAAAGCAAGAAAGATAAAGCAGAGAGAAATCAAGACATTTTTGCTTCCTTAGGAACATAAGAACTGACAGGGGGAATTTGGAATGTTTCATCTTCTAGGAGCCCTCATTGGCTGGGAGCTCTCAGAAGCTGGTGGAAGGAAGGTGGCCATGGGATGAGGTATCACCAAGCTACAAATCTGAGAATTCAAAACAGAGAGCAGCAGGCCAGAGGATGGGACAGCAGAGCAGAGGAAATCTAAATTCTCTGTGAAGGAAATCTGTATTTACGGAACACATTTTGTAAAAGATATAATGCATTATCATATAGTCAAGAAAATTAGACCCAGTTAGTAATAATAAAGACTATAGAAACTACAGAAGTTTCCAGGTAGTAGTAAAGGGGGACTTTGATAATCTACCAAGACAAATGTAGAGCTGAGCTTTCCAAATAGAACAAATGACTGCTTCACGGTCACTTCTGGAACTAACAGACAACTAGTCACTGGGGCAAGACTAGTTCCCAGGGTATCTGGCAGATGGGAAAGGCCTGAGAGGTAAAAAGGCAAATCCACAGAGAGAGACGAGACTAGAAAGCTTAGTCAGGTGCCCTAAGTTTAATCACGCAGAAATTTTATTCCAGAGAGCAAAATGAGCAAGCTTGTATTTCTTCATGTTTGCTTTCACGGACATTATTTCAGCAGAACCTCAAAAGGGCCCTGTCGTGTAGATAGAGTAGGACTTATGATCCCCATTTTGTAACCAAGTAAACTGGGACTTGACATTAATAAGTTACTTGCCCAAGGTCCCACAGAGAGCAAAATGTGGAGCTGGGACTAGACGTCTGGTTTTGAGTCCAGTTCCCTTTCTTCTATAATGGGGGCCCTCTCTGATTTAAGCCCTGCCCTAGAAAAATAGAAAATAAGAGCTGGTGAGGGGATGGGAGGCAGGCCTGGCAGGGGCCCCCATATGAGAAGGTAGGGTCAGTAAGGGGCAGTGTGATGAATGGAGAGCCCTGAAAGAAGAGCAGCAACCTCGGTCACAGGTGTCTGTTGGGGTGACAGAGAGTGGCAGGGTGACCAATACCTCTGCTTTGTCCAGGTCTGTCTCCATTTTTAAATGGAAAGGTCCACATCCTGGGAACCCCCTAAGTCTCAGGCAAACCCAGTGATTAGTAGCCCTCAATAGAGCAGAAGCTCTGGCATCAGAAACAAGGCCTGGGGTTCGGACTAGGTTCTGTCACTTAGCTTGCATGGCCACCTTTTCTGTTTAGTAGACCCTTTTAAAACTGCCCTTTTTTTGGAGGGGGTCAAAAAGGGTCACAGATAATTATTATGCTTCGACCTCATACTTCACAGCACAGTTTGGAGGACAAATAAGATTGCGTCCATGAGAGTACTCAGCAGACAGTAGACAGTTTACAAACAGAATCATCATCATTATTATAAATGACCCTTTATTGTCAATAGCAAAGTGGACACAGGGCTGGAGTGAACAAAGGCCTCGCTCAGTGTGGAACCCTGATTTTGTAATATTTTGACAACTTCCAAGAAAATGACGACTCCTTTAAATTTTCTCTTGTAAAATCCTGCCCAGGATTAACAGTCATTCTGACATCTACCAGAGAATCGAACAGCAAACCAACAAAACCAAAGGGCTTTGACATCTGGTTTGCTCTTAAAACAAGAACATGTTTCTAAAATTGCATTTTAGGTACGTATCACAATGAAAATAAATAAACACATTCACAAAAAGACTAGTGAAACCAGAAGCAAGCCACAGAAATGACCCTACTGAGATCACTGGGAAATATTGGGGGGACATAGAAAGAAATAAGACCATATTAACTTTGCGCCCACCCAGAAATACTTGTGTAATTAATTGGGTGGGAAATGTATTGACACAGCTTCAGTCCCATACACATCTCATAGACAGGCAGAAACAAAGGAGACAGAGCCCCATTCCTTAAAAGAAGAAGAAAAAAGGAAGGAGTAAAAAATGAAGGCTCTACAGAAAGGGCACAATCTGTCTTCAGCGCCAGACATGAATGAGCTCAGACGGCGAGAGCGATTTAGAGCTATTGAAACAGGCCCCTTTGGCCACAGGCAGCTCTGTGAACCTTCGTGGAACGCTCACAGGCAATCTGTAGCAAGTACATAGCCTCTAGGAAACCTGAGTGCTTCAAACACCCGCATTGATTTTGCAAAAATGACATAAACAAAAACTACCAACAGAAGCCCCAGGCCCCGAGTGAGTGCTGCCAGCCACACCATAATGAGAAGGCAACTCACACACCCACCATCTCCATGTGGAGAAGAGGACTGACCATGCTCCCATGCCTTGTTTCTGCTGTTTGAATGATATTTACACGTACTGATGTACGTGTAAATACAATTTGCAAATATTGCCTTTGTTCCCTTTGCAACACTGAAAATTGTCATCGCCTTTAGGAAAAGCAATTTTTCAACCTCTGATGGAGCACAAGCTGTTTTATACACATGCAGCATTCAGCTAACTTTGGCAGTTGGTACTACTGCCGAAACCCTTTCGGAACATGGAAAAATGAGGTCAAGAGCCAGGCCAATTAGTCAGTTAGTGGGGACACCTGCTCCTCCTTGCCCACCGCTTGTTTGCCTGTGGCAGTACACTGGCAAGGTCCCTGCAACTGGAGCTTGGCTAGGGACAGTCCAGAGAACGAGGCCGACAACTGCAATCACCCCATGCCCCAACCTCACGTGCACACTCACGCGCACACACACTCACACACACTGCTGGCACTATGCACACTGCTGCGGCCTTACTAAGAGGCAGAGAAGAACTCCACCCTGGAGAGAGGACACAGCATAAGCCCAAGAGAGTCTCAAATTTTGACAGCTAACCCAGTGGCAAGTTATGCAGGGAATCAGAGGGAGAACTCGTCAAAAATGTCAACCCTAACTGAAATCCAGTGACCTGAGATGCTACTCAAATCAAAAGGACCTAAAATGTGAAAGCGTCTCAGGCCTCACTGAGGTTCTCAGAGAGCCTGCCCAGAATTCCAGGAATAGGCCGACGATCACGATAATGATAACGGCTAACATTTATTAAGCACTTTTCAACGTATTGTTTTAAGAGCTTTGTATGAATTAACTCACAACAGCCCTGTGGTTTCTTCTAGTGTGAGAAAACTGAGGACCAAAGGGTTAAATCACTGTCTGGGGCACTGAGACCAGGCCACCTGGCTCCAGAGCCTGACAGGGTTGGACGGCCCTTCAGACTCTCCCTGAAGAGTGCCCTTGCTTGAAGTCTCCGAAGCAGGCAAGTCTTTACATCACCAGCCAGCTCTGGTCATGAACTTCCTCAGTGTGAACTGGGGTACCGTTACATATGCCTTTTTTGTCAGCAACTGCACTTCCAAGAATTGAATCCACAAATATGCATGTAGACATTTTTTGGTACGAGGTTGTAGTTTGTACAGGAAATAACCCAAATTTCCATCAGGAGCTAACTAGTTAAATATGGGATTAGCCACCCAGGGCTCTAGTCTCTAAAGCTGACTCCTCTGCTCTGCCCCTCTGCCCCTGCAGACCGCGGCTTAGAGAATGGATAGCGTCTGGTGGAAGTAAACCATGCCCTATTTTCTAAGTGGAAGCAGCCTCAGGGCAGGGTCCTTGCACAAACCACACATTGCATGCAGCAGCCCTATAGCCTCATAGCAGTAAAGTAGAAAGAGGCGCACATACATTCACGAATAGAGTGTGCCTGGACTGCTTCTGGAAGGACCTGATGACCATAGTTGCCTCTGAAGAGGGGACCTGGAGAGCTGGGGGCTGGGGAATGTGTTTTGATTTGTAAATCTTTTGGTCATTGTTTACAATTTTACATATATGTGTGAACCAAGCATACCTTAAGAAAACTAAAATTTAAAATTTAAAATGTTTAAATAAGTAACCCAATGAAAATAAAATATTTATTATTGATCAATCGGAAACAAAAGAAAAGAAAAAAGCAATCTAAGTGTCTAACAATTGGGGGAATGGATAAGTACATAAGAGGATACGTCTTCAGTGGAATACTGTACAATCACTAAATGGATAGTGAGGGGAGGTAGAAGCTGGGTAGAGAAAGGGGGAAATGTTTAGATGATAATGTTAATGAAAGAGCAAAATACTGTATGTGCAGTGTGATTGCAATCACAGTAACATGAACAAAAACTGTCTTCTCTTAGCAGCTGGCATGAGCATTTCTTCTGAAGGTGGGATTGGGGACCTACCCTGGCTGGGAAGTGGTTCAATAAGCCCTTCGGGGCAGAAGCTGAACCTATAGGGTCTCTCCTCCAAATTCCCAGGGAAAATGTCAGTAATTTCTACTTTACTCCCAATGACTAAATTGAATGGATTCTTTTCACAAAGACAGCATAGAAAGACAAGAAGCAACCAAGCCTAGGTTTTCCCACAATGTACAAAAAAAGGAAAGGGGGCCGAAATAAATTACGGTAAATTGTTAAGTAGTCATATTAGCAAGGGATTCCTCGAATTTGCTTTATTTCCTGATTTGGGATAATATGATTTTATCACCTCTATACTTCTAAAAAACATCAGTGTTTAGCTGTCTGTATAAAGAAGCAACTCTGTTCCAGCTGCAGAAGGCAGTTGGAGGTACCGCAGAAGAGATTCATAGGAAGGCTTAGTAATGAACCCTCCATCTAGATCCTCAGCGGTTTTGGTTCTTTCTGCCCTTGTGTTTGGAAGAAAGTCTGAGCTGCGGGAGTAGAAGGAAAGGTTGGGGAGCAGGAGAGGGAGAGAGCACCTCAGATGCAGAAACAACTGATATTTTTCCCTACGTTTTTGAAAACATCTAACCCCAGGAAGGCATCTCAGATGGATAACCAGTGCTCATAGAGAAAATAAGGTTCAGTCCAGGGGAAACGAGGATTTCCCGGTTATATCTGTTCAGTAGCACATATAACTAGATAGTCTTGAGGCTGATGTCCCTAACAAGCTCCCCCTTGGCAACCACAAGTCTGTTCTCTGTATCTGTGAGTCTGTTTCTGTTTCGTAGATAAGTTCGTGTCATATTTTAGATTCCACGTATAAATGATATCATATAGTATTTAAGACTTAGCTAATATTATTTGATACATTTGAGTCACTGCAGTGACTAGCTCCCCAGTCTCCCAATGTCCAGTCTGTGGTCTTTCAATTCATCACAACTGCCCCCGTCAAATCAGGACAGAGGAAAAGGAGACGAGGCACTGTAACAGAATGCACAGGAGCCCATTTTAATATGCTTTCCTAACTCTAGTTCTGAAATTACGTGGAAAAAGGCTAAAGATGGAATTCTTACAAAATAAAGTTTGCACTAAAAACTATGAAATTGGGAATTCCCCAGTGGTCCAGTGATTAGGGCTCCGTGCTTCCGCTGCAGGGGGCCCGGGTTCAATCCCTGGTCGGGGAAGGAAAATCCCACAAGCTGTGAGCCAAAACAAATTCAAAAATAAATACTATGAAACTAATACTTAACACAGCACGTAGTAGGTGAAATGTACAAAGACTGGTAGAATTCAAGAAAATAGTTTTTTTTCACGTTCAATTGATTATCACCAGTGTCAACAATTTATGAGTTGAGGGATTCCTGACCACAGGCAGATTTCATTAAAGGAAAAGAAATCAACATCTGTGATGTTTTACCTTCCATCTACTTTCTTAATGACTAAATTTGGTCAGAGTATTCAGTTCGAGTAGAAAATAACAGATAGGTATGAAAGTCCCACGTATAATCTTTAAAAATATAGGAAAACAGATGTATTTATGACGTAATACTTCAGTAGCTTTTATCAAAACTAACCTGCTTTTGACCCAAGTAGAGAAGAATATTTTATCTTCATCCAAAATTTTACTCTATCATCTGTTAAAACTAACATTTTGAATCTTGGACCAAACACCTATCCAAGCAATACCAATCACAAAACACATGGATGATTTTAAAGTCCTATGACTGATGCACTGACACTTCTATCAGAAATTCTATATTTAAAATATTTTAAATGAGTATTTTGCTTCCAAAAGTCATCCCGGATAATGTGCCCAATGTAGCCATTGCTCAAAAATATTTTTGGAACCAGCCTTCAGGAAATGCCTTCAGGGCCAGATTACAACAGTCCTTGCAAGAAAAATCACTTGAATTACTTGCAAGTCATAGGTCACTTGTGACCAGTCATGACATCATCCAGCTTGATCATCCACTCATTCATCAGATTTGGCACTTGTCTATTTCCAGAAATCAAATTCATCCTCAGAGGAGAAAAAGATACTCTTGCTGAAGTAGATTTCCAAAGACTCTGAGGCAATTCTTGAGCAGGCTCTTCTGTTATACATCCTGGGACACAGACCTAGCAGAAAGTGGGAGGGAATCTAGGCAGGGCAGACCTGCTCACCAGGGTCTACGCATGGCCAGGGGTGTTAACCAGGGGCCCCAGGCTGGTGGTCCTGTGAGGGCTGAAGGCCTCACCATCCCGTGGGTGGTTCAGGCAGTCAGTGGTTCCAGCCTGACGTACCGGCCAAGAAAGCCTGGCCTGAGCAAGCTCTTTCCC
>NW_006779813.1:0-22353 GCF_000442215.2 Lipotes vexillifer | reverse complement strand
GCCTGAGCAAGCTCTTTCCCTCCAAACACGTGCCACAAAGACTGAGGGCAACAGCCCTGGCCTCAGCAGCCCTGGTTTAAACCCCAGCTCTGAAATCTTCTGGCTTCTTGAATTTGAGCAATTAACTTGCAATATTTTTTATACTTTTGGATAAAGTCTGTTACTAAATAACAGATGCAGTTTTAACTAAATACGTTTATGTCATTTTCTATCACATTTGTCAACAAAAGACGCAGAGTCTAAGAGTTACGTGCACAGGCTCTGAGGTCAGACAAACCTGGGTTCAAGCCCAGCTCTTCCAGTTGGTAGCAGTTCTCTGAGCTCCATTCTTGTCTATAAAATGAGGATAAAAATATCTCTCTTGAAGAGTGGTGATTAAATGAGATAACTTATATCCTAAGCATCGTTCTTAACACATCAAAGTGCTCACTAATTGCTGCTATGATTGCACTTGGATGTAGAAGGAAATGAGATAGTAAGACCCAGTTTCTACCTTCAAGTTGTTCAAAAGCACCCAGTGGAGTTGGGACAAGTCAGACCCAGAAGCAATTAGAGAGAAGAGCCCGGTTGATGGTAAGTGGTAACATCTGCTGGAGGGTTTAGGGGAGAGGGAGAGTCAGGAAAGGCTTCCAAGAGGACTTCCCTGGTGGTCCCGTGGTTGACTCCGCACTTCCACTGCAGGGGGCACGGATTCGATCCCTGGTCAGGGAACTAAGATCCCACATGCATGGCCAAAAAAAAGCCTTCTGAGAAAAATGCTGTCTAAACTGGGTTTTAAATGAGTAGGAATCCTCACATTGCAAAAACAGCAAATGCCATAGCAGCGTTATGCTAGTGTGGCGCTTTGGGGACCAATATTACTTGTTGCCTTTGGAGGTTGGATGAGGTAGTGGTTGGTATCTGTTGAAAGGGGCTGGTTTATCATGCAAGAACTCAGACTCTGCAGCCCAGAGTTTGAACCCTAGCTTAGCGGCTTACTAGTAAAATGAACGTGGGTAAAGTACTTAACCTCTTTGCTCTTCAGTTTCCTCATCTGTAAAAAAGGGAATATGACTTAACACGTTAATACTTGTAAAGTGTCTAGTGCAGAGACCAGCACAAATTACATTTTCAATGAACTTAGCTACCATGCTTGATTTTCATCATCACTGACCATAGGCAGCAGAACCACGGAGGGCAGAAGACTTGGTCTGGTTTCCAGAGAAGAACGGTTGGCCAGAGCAGACACAATACAGGCTCCCTGGCTACCAGCTGTTTAGGGCAAGGCTGAAAACCTGACCGTGAGGGGGAACTCAAGGGTCCTTAGTTGGGGGGATGAGGCAGAGACCTAGTCAAAGCCTGAAACCACATGGGGCAGAGTGCCGTCCCACTCAGGGGACCCTCCGGTACCACACCATTCTTCCATGCCCCAGCAGGTGGATCTGAAATCATTGATACCCCTCTCCGGATTAGCTTTTGACGAGGCTTATCTCAACTGCGGGAGGATGCCGGGCTAACACAAAAGTGGGGGAGGAATGAAGGGAGGGTGATCTTCTAAACAATTATAATGTCTTTGCAACACATATTTGCAAGTTATGGTATACCTAATAAAGATTCCACCACTTTACTGTACTAATTATTACTGGAATAAAAGCAAAAACTATAATCCTATTATTCATAATAAGCCTTGTGCTTTTCTCTAGTAGTGAAATATTAGCTGTACTCATACTGAAGAACTTAGGAGAATCTCACTGCAATCTTTAAGTTTAGCAATTAAGCGATACTATCTCCTGCTTTTATCTTTGAATTATAGAATATTTATTTTTTGTTGGAAAAAGAGCTGAATTACAAAAACATACATGCACCCCAATGTTCATTTCAGCACTATTTACAATAGCCAAGACGTGGGAGTAACCTAAATGTCCATCAACGGATGAATGGATAAAGAAGATGTGGTAAATATATACACTGGAATATTACTCAGCCATAAAAAAGAATGAAATAATGCCATTTGCAGCAACATGGATGGACCTAGAGATTATCATGCTAAGTGAAGTCAAAGACATATATGATATCACTTATATGTGGAATCTTTAAAAAATGATAAAAATGAACTTATTTACAAAACAGAAATAGAAAACAAACTTGTGGTTACCAAAGGAGAAAGGAAAGGAGGAAGGGATAAATTGGGTATTTGGGATTAACAGATACACACTACTGCACATAAACAATATGAACCTGCTGTATAACACAGAGAACTATGTTCAATATCTTATAATGACATACAATGAAAAAGAATCTGAAAAAGAATCTGATTCTGTTATGTACAACTGAATCACCTTGCTGCACACCTGAAATTTTTTAGATGAACTATACTTCGACTTTTTAAAAAGTTGAATCAGCTTGATAACATGTGTAATCTCAGATTGATAAAGGCCATGGTCATTTGTAATTCATTATTATGCTTTAAAATAAGATGCTTTTGCACGTTATACTAAATCCAACCCCATTTTGTCTATAACTTCTAAAAATTTAACGTTCAAATGTTATAACTACTTAGTAGCTTTAACATCAGCCTAGGTGCTCTCTAATGCTATACTACCCTCTTGTGGCAAATATAGAAAACTGCAGTATATAGGGTTTTTCCCTCTTTCAGTTTATTTTGCCAGGTTTTATCCTGCCTTAAATACTTTCAAGAAAAAGGCAAACTCTAAACACCCAAGTAAACAAAGTTACAAGATGGGCAGTGTTTCCCAGGGGTTAAAAATATGTTTGAAAATATATGCGTGTGTGTGTGTGTGTGTGTTTCAAAACCCATCTGCCTGTGTTCAAATCCCACCTCGGCCACGTACCAGCTGTGGAAATCTGGGGGAGTTCCTTCGGCTCCCCACGTCTAAGTCCTCATCTGTGAAATGAGAATAGCAATAGTACTTTGTCTTGTTATGAGGATTAAATTAGTCAATATATGTTAAGCACTATGGGAACAGGAGCTGACACATCAGTGCCATTCAAAATGACAGCTATTTGCTATCACCTGAAAGGTAAATTACAGCCCAGTCCCAAGTAACAAAAGTTTTCAGGGATGCACAATTTCCCCGCAGTGTCCAGCCCAACACCACATCTCCTTGGTAAGAATATTTGGCACAGAGTACAGAAACTGAAATGGCAACCATTTCTTTTTCTTTTTTTAAAAATATCTTTATTGGAGTATAATTGCTCTACAATGTTGTGTTAGTTTCTGCTGTATAACAAAGTGAATCAGGTATATGTACACATATATCCCCATATCCCCTCCGTCTTGTGTCTCCCTCCCACCCTCCCTATCCCACCCTTCTAGTTGGTCACAAAGCACCGAGCTGATCTCCCTGGGCTATGCAGGTGCCTCCCACTAGCTATCTATTTTATCTACATTTGGTAGTGTATATATGTCCATGCCACTCTCTCACTTTGTCCCAGCTTACCCTCCCCCTGCCCCGTGTCCTCAAGTCCATTCTCTACATCTGCATCTTTATTCCTGTCCTGCCCCTAGGTTCATCAGAACCCTTTTTTTTTTTCGATTCCACATATATGCGTTAGCATACGGTATTTGTTTATCTTTTTCTGACTTACTTCACTCTGTATGACAGACTCTAGGTCCACCCACCTCACTACAAATAACTCAATTTCGTTTCTTTTTATGGCTGAGTAATATTCCATTGTATATATGTGCCACATCTTCTTTATCCATTCATCTGTCGATGGACACCTCGGTTGCTTCCATCTCCTGGCTATTGTAAACAGAGGTGCAGTGAACGTTGTGGTACATGACTCTTTTTGAATTAGGGCTTTCTCAGGGTATATGCCCAGTAGTGGGATTGCTGGGTGGTATGGTAGTTCTAGTTTTAGTTTTTTAAGGAAACTGCATAATGTTCTCCATAGTGGCTGTATCAATTTACACTCCCACCAACAGTGCAGGAGGGTTCCCTTTTCTCCACACCCTCTCCAGCATTTATTGTTTGTAGATTTTTTGATGACAGCCACTCTGACTGGTGTGAGGTGATACCTCATTGTAGTTTTGATTTGCATTTCTCTAATGATTAGTGATGTTGAGCATTCTTTCATGTGTTTGTTGGCAATCTGTATATTTTCTTTGGAGAAATATATATTTAGGTCTTCTGCCCATTTTTGGATTGGGTTGTTTGTTTTTTTGATATTGAGCTGCATGAGCTGTTTATATATTTTGGAGATTAATCCTTTGTCAGTTGCTTCATTTGCAAATATTTTCTCCCATTCTGAGGGTTGTCTTTTCATCTTGTTTATGTTTTCCTTTGCTGTGCAAAAGCTTTTAAGTTTCATTAGGTCCCATTTGTTTATTTTTGTTCTTATTTCCATTTCTCTAGGAGGTGGGTCAAAAAGGATCTTGCTGTGATTTATGTCATAGTGTGTTCTGCCTATGCTTTCCTCTAAGAGTTTGAGAGTGTCTGGCCTTCCATTTAGGTCTTTAATCCATTTTGAGTTTATTTTTGTGTATGGTATTAGGGAGTGTTCTAATTTCATTCTTTTATATGTAGCTGTCCAATTTTCCCAGCACCACTTATTGAAGAGGCTGTCTTTTCTCCATTGTATATTCTTGCCTCCTTTGTCAAAAATAAGGTGACCATATGTGTGTGGGTTTATCTCTGGGCTTTCTATCCTGTTCCATTGATCTATTTCTGTTTTTGTGCCAGTACCATACTGTCTTGATTACTGTAGCTTTGTAGTATAGTCTGAAGTCCAAGAGCCTGATTCCTCCAGCTCCATTTGTCTTCCTCAAGATTGCTTTGGCAATCCAGGGTCTTTTGTGTTTCCATACAAATTGTGAAGCTTTTTGTTCTAGTTCTGTGAAAACCGCCATTGGTAGTTTGATAGGGATTGCATTGAATCTGTAGATTGCTTTGGGTAGTAGAGTCATTTTCACAATGTTGATTCTTCCAATCCAAAAATATGGTATATCTCTCCATCTGTTTGCATCATCTTTAATTTCTTTCATCAGTGTCTTATAGTTTTCTGCATACAGGTCTTTTGTCTCCTTAGGTAGGTTTATTCCTAGGTATTTTATTCTTTGTGTTGCAGTGGTAAATGGGAGTGTTTCCTTAATTTATCTTTCAGATTTCTCATCATTAGTGTATAGGAATGCAAGAGATTTCTGTGCATTAATTTTGTATCCTGCTACTTTACCAAATTCGTTGATTAGCTCTAGTAGTTTTCTAGTAGCATCTTTCTGATTCTCTATGTATAGCATCATGTCATCTGCAAACAGTGACAGCTTTACTTCTTCTTTTCCTATTTGGATTCCTTTTATGTCTTTTTCTTCTCTGATTGCTGTGGCTAAACCTTCCGGGCTCAAAAAACTGTATCTCATAGGGGTCCAAACCCCCCTTACCCCCTACAAAACTGATCATCTGCTTAGATATTCACCACCCCCCTAGACAGCTTCGTCCCTAGATCCACGAATATTTTTTTTGGTAAATTAATACTAAATCTGACACAAGCCCCAAAATGAAATTATACGATAACTTTTGTACTCCACGACTCAATGTAGCTTAAATTTTTCACAAAGCAAGACACTGAAAATGTCTAGATGGGCCCAACCAGCCCCATTAACACAAAAGTTTGGTCCCAGCCTTTCCATTAGTTCTTAACAGACTTACACATGCAAGCCATCCACACCCCAGTGAGAATGCCCTCCAAATCACAAAGATCAAAAGGAGCAGGTATCAAGCACACTACACTAGTAGCTCACGACACCTTGCTTAGCCACACCCCCACAGGACACAGCAGTGATAAAAATTAAGCCATGAACGAAAGTTTGACTAAGTCATGTTAATTAGGGTTGGTAAACTTCGTGCCAGCCACCGCGGTCATACGATTAACCCGAATTAATAGACACCCGGCGTAAAGAGTGTAAAGGAATTTCATAAAATAAAGTCAAATCCTAATTAAGCTGTAAAAAGCCATAATTAAAACTAAGCTAAACCACGAAAGTGACTTTACTACAATCTGAGTACACGACAACTAAGACCCAAACTGGGATTAGATACCCCACTATGCTTAGTCGTAAACCAAAATGGTCCTGAAACAAGACTATGCGCCAGAGTACTACCGGCAACAGCCCAAAACTCAAAGGACTTGGCAGTGCTCCATATCCTTCTAGAGGAGCCTGTTCTGTAACCGATAAACCCCGATCAACCTCGCCAACCCTTGCTACTTCAGTCTATATACCGCCATCTTCAGCAAACCCTAATAAGGGAACAAAAGTAAGCATAATTATCACGCATCAAAACGTTAGGTCAAGGTGAAACTCATGAGTTGGGAAGAAATGGGCTACATTTTCTACAACAAGAACACCCCTTATTATCCACACGGAAGTTTTTATGAAATCTAAAAACCAAAGGAGGATTTAGCAGTAAATTAAGATCAGAGCGCTTAATTGAATAAGGCCATGGAGCACGCACACACCGCCCGTCACCCTGCTCAAGTATTAAGCAAGGCCCCAGCTCGCTAACCAATGCTAAGCAACCACACGAGAGGAGACAAGTCGTAACAAGGTAAGCATACTGGAAGGTGTGCTTGGATAAAACAAGATATAGCTTAAGTAAAGCATCTAGTTTACACCTAGAAGATTCCACAACCAGTGCATATCTTGAACTACACCTAGCCCATACCCTACCCACTGCTACTATCATAAATTAATCAAATAAAACATTTATCATTTATTTAAAGCATAGGAGATAGAAATTTAATTATAACTGGCGCTATAGAGAAAGTACCGTAAGGGAAAGATGAAAGAATAATTAAAAAGTAAAAAAAAGCAAAGATTACCCCTTGTACCTTTTGCATAATGACTTAACTAGTAAAAACTTAGCAAAGAGACCTTAAGTTAAATTACCCGAAACCAGATGAGCTACTTACAAGCAGTAAATAGAACAAACTCATCTATGTGGCAAAATAGTGAGAAGACTTATAAGTAGAGGTGAAAAGACTAACGAGCCTGGTGATAGCTGGTTGTCCAAAAAAGGAATTTCAGTTCAACATTAAATAGTACTAAAAACCATATCAAGTTTTAACGTATATTTAATTGTTAGTCTAACTAGGTACAGCTTTTTAGAAATGGACACAACCTTTACTAGAGAGTAATATTAAATCTAAAACATAGTTGGCCTAAAAGCAGCCATCAATTAAGAAAGCGTTCAAGCTCAACAACAAAACCAGATTTTTTTTTTTTTTTAATTCCCTCATTTATACACAATGTATGTATTTATTTATTTATTTATGGCTGTGTTGGGTCTTCATTTCTGCGCATGGGCTTTCTCTAGTTGTGGCAAGTGGGGGTCACTCTTCATCGCGGTGCGCAGGCCTCTCACTATCGCGGCCTCTGTTGCTGCGGAGCACAGGCTCCAGACGCGCAGGCTCAGTAATTGTGGCTCACGGGCCCAGTTGCTCCATGGCATGTGGGATCTTCCCAGACCAGGGCTCGAACCTGTGTCGTCTGCATTGGCAGGCAGATTCTCAACCACTGCGCCACCAGGGAAGCCCAACAAAACCAGATTTTAATCCCAATAATAAATAACTAACTCCTAGCTTGACTATTGGACTAATCTATTCAACTATAGAAGCAATACTGTTAATATGAGTAACAAGAAAATTTTCTCCTCGCACAAGCTTACATCAGTAACTGATACTATACTGATAATTAACAGTCAATAAATATAACCCAACACTAAATTATTTATTAAGTATACTGTTAACCCAACACAGGCGTGCACTAAGGAAAGATTAAAAAGAGTAAAAGGAACTCGGCAAACACAAACCCCGCCTGTTTACCAAAAACATCACCTCTAGCATAACCAGTATTAGAGGCACTGCCTGCCCAGTGACAATGGTTAAACGGCCGCAGTATTCTGACCGTGCAAAGGTAGCATAATCACTTGTTCTCTAAATAAGGACTTGTATGAATGGCCACACGAGGGTTTTACTGTCTCTTACTTTTAATCAGTGAAATTGACCTCCCCGTGAAGAGGCGGGGATGATATAACAAGACGAGAAGACCCTATGGAGCTTCAATTAATCAAACCAAATAATTATAAACCACCACCACCAAGGGATAACAAAACTTTATGTGGGTTGACAATTTCGGTTGGGGTGACCTCGGAGTACAAAAAAACCTCCGAGTGATTAAAGCCTAGGCCTACTAGCCAAAGCATACTATCACTTATTGATCCAAAATTTTGATCAACGGAACAAGTTACCCTAGGGATAACAGCGCAATCCTATTCTAGAGTCCATATCAACAGTAGGGTTTACGACCTCGATGTTGGATCAGGATATCCTAATGGTGCAGCCACTATTAAGGGTTCGTTTGTTCAACGATTAAAGTCCTACGTGATCTGAGTTCAGACCGGAGTAATCCAGGTCGCTTTCTATCTATTACGTATTTCTCCCAGTACGAAAGGACAAGAGAAATAAGGCCAACTTCAACAAAGCGCCTTCAAACAATTAATGATCCAGTCTTAACCCAACAAATTAGCGTAAATATACTCCGCCTGAGACCAGGGCCTTGTTGAGGTGGCAGAGTACGGCAATTGCATAAAACTTAAGCTTTTACACCCAGGGGTTCAAATCCTCTCCTTAACAAATGTTTATAATTAACATCCTAATAACTAATCCTTCCTGTCCTCCTAGCTGTAGCATTTCTAACCCTAGTAGAACGTAAAACCCTAGGTTATATACAACTCCGAAAGGGGCCAAACATCGTAGGCCCACATGGCCTACTACAACCCTTCGCCGATACTATCAAATTATTTACCAAAGAACCCCTGCGACCGGCCATATCTTCCACCGCTCCTCAACATAAACCTAGGTGTACTATTCATACTAGCAATATCCAGCTTAGCTGTCTACTCCATCCTATGATCCGGCTGAGCTTCAAACTCAAAATATGCGCTGATTGGAGCTCTCCGAGCAGTGGCACAGACAATCTCATATGAGGTGACATTAGCCATCATCCTTTTGTCAGTACTACTAATAAATGGCTCCTTTACATTATCCATGTTAATAATTACACAAGAACGACTGTGATTGCTCTTCCCCTCATGACCACTAGCTATAATATGATTCATCTCCACCCTAGCAGAAACTAATCGAGCTCCCTTTGACCTGACAGAAGGAGAATCAGAACTCGTATCCGGCTTCAATGTAGAATACGCAGCAGGTCCTTTTGCTCTATTTTTTCTAGCAGAGTACGCCAACATCATCATAATAAATATATTCACAGTTATCCTATTTATAGGAGCATTCCACAACCCCTACACGCCAGAACTACACACAATAAACTTAATTGCCAAAACACTACTACTCACAACATTATTCCTATGAATTCGAGCATCTTACCCCCGATTCCGATATGACCAATTAATACACCTACTCTGAAAAAATTTCCTTCCTCTAACACTAGCTCTGTGCATATGACACGTCTCACTACCCATCATAACAGCGAGCATCCCCCCCTCAAACATAAAAATAAGAAATACGTCTGACAAAAGAGTGACTTTGATAGAGTAAATAATAGAGGTTTAAATCCCCTTATTTCTAGAATAGTAGGAATCGAACCCACCCCTAAGAATTCAAAATTCTCCGTGCTACCATATCACACCATAATCTACAGTAAGGTCAGCTAAATAAGCTATCGGGCCCATACCCCGAAAATGTTGGTTTATACCCTTCCCATACTAATCAACCCATTCATCTACACCATCACACTAATAACCCTCATCCTAAGCACAATAATCGTAACTATCAGTTCCCACTGGTTATTCGCCTGAATTGGGCTAGAAATAAATACAATAGCCATTATCCCCATCATAATAAAAATTTCTAACCCTCAGCCACAGAAGCCTCAACTAAATATTTCCTAACACAAACCACTGCATCCACACTACTAATACTAGCAGTCATCATTAACCTAATGCACTCTGGCCAATGAACCATCACAAAACTATTTAACCCAACAGCATCCACCCTGATAACGACAGCCCTAGCCATTAAATTAGGATTATCCCCCTTTCACTTCTGAGTACCAGAAGTCACACAAGGCATTCCTCTAACCACTGGGTTAATCCTACTCACATGACAAAAACTGGCACCCATCTCAATCCTCTATCAAATCTCACCATCAGTAAATCTACACTTAATACTTACTATGTCTCTACTCTCTATCTTAATCGGAGGTTGAGGAGGGCTAAACCAAACACAACTCCGAAAAATCAGAGCCTATTCATCAATCACCCACATAGGATGAATAACAACTTTTCTATCCTATAACCCAACCCTCACCTTACTAAACCTAATAATTTACATTACAATAACCTTCACCATATTCATATTATTTATCCAAAACTCAACCACCACCAGACTATCACTATCCCAAACATGAAATATAATGCCCACCATCACAACCCTTACCATACTCACATTACTCTCCATAGGAGGACTTCCCCCACTCACAGGATTCATACCTAAATGAATAATCATTCAAGAATTAACAAAAAACGATATCCGAGCACTACCAATCCTCATAGCTATCACAGCACTACTTAATTTATATTTCTACATACGTCTAGCCTACTCCACAGCATTAACTCTATTTCCCTCTGCAAATAACATAAAAATAAAATGACAATTCCACCCTACAAAACGAATAGTCCTCCTACCAACAACAACTGTACTATCCACAATACTTCTACCCCTCACACCAATACTCTCCATCCTACCATAGAGGTTTAGGTTAAACCAGACCAAGGGCCTTCAAAGCCCTAAGCAAGTGCAATCTACTTAACCTCTGCCCAATAAGGATTGCAAGACCTCATCTTACATCAATTGAATGCAAATCAAACACTTTAATTAAGCTAAATCCTCACTAGATTGGAGGGATACATCTCCCACGAACTTTTAGTTAACAGCTAAATACCCTAATCAACTGGCTTCAATCTGCTTCTCCCGCAGCGCGAGAAAAAAAAGGCGGGAGAAGTCCCGGCAGGATTGAAGCTGCTCCCTTGAATTTGCAATTCAAAATGATCGTTCACCACAGGACTTGGTAAAAAGAGGATTTTACCCCTGTCTTTAGATTTACAGTCTAACGCCTACTCGGCCATTTTACCTATGTTCATAAACCGCTGACTATTCTCAACCAATCACAAAGATATTGGTACTTTACACTTATTGTTTGGCGCCTGAGCAGGGATAGTAGGCACTGGCTTAAGCCTATCAATCCACGCTGAACTGGGTCAACCTGGCACACTAATCGGAGATGGTCAAATTTATAACGTATTAGTGACAGCTCATGCTTTCGTGATAATTTTCTTCATGGTTATGCCTATCATAATTGGTGGCTTCGGAAACTGATTAGTCCCCTTAATAATTGGAGCACCTGACATAGCCTTTCCTCGCCTAAACAATATAAGCTTTTGACTGCTTCCTCCATCCTTCCTTTTACTCACGGCATCCTCAGTAATCGAAGCTGGCTCAGGCACAGGTTGAACTGTGTACCCCCCTCTGGCTGGAAATCTAGCACATGCAGGAGCCTCAGCAGACCTCACCATTTTCTCCTTACATCTAGCCGGCATATCCTCAGTCCTCGGAGCCATCAATTTCATTACAACTACTATCAACATAAAACACCCGCTATAACCCAATACCAAACACCTCTCTTCGTATGATCAGTTCTAGTCACAGCAGTACTACTATTATTATCACTACCTGTTCTAGCAGCCGGAATTACAATACTGCTAACTGACCGAAACCTAAACACAACCTTTTTCGATCCCGCAGGAGGGGGTGACCCAACCCTATATCAACAACCTATTCTGATTTTTCGGTCATCCCGAAGTGTATATTCTAATCCTACCTGGCTTCGGAATACTTTCACATATCGTAACTTATTATTCAGGGAAAAAAGAACCTTTCGGGTATATGGGAATAGTTTGAGCTATAGTTTCCATTGGGTTCCTAGGCTTTATCATGTGAGCTCACCATATATTCACAGTCGGAATAGACGTAGATACACGAGCATACTTTACATCCGCCACTATAATTATTGCTATTCCCACAGGAGTGAAAGTCTTTAGCTGATTAGCGACACTTCACGGAGGGAATATCAAATGATCTCCCGCTCTAATATGAGCTCTAGGCTTTATTTTCCTATTTACAGTAGGGGGCCTAACTGGCATTATCCTAGTTAACTCCTCCCTAGACATTGTCCTCCACGATACCTACTACGTAGTAGCCCATTTTCACTATGAGCTCTCAATAGGGGCTGTTTTCGCAATCATAGGAGGTTTTGTTCACTGATTCCCATTATTCTCAGGCTACACACTCAATCCAACATGAGCAAAAATTCACTTCATAATTATATTCGTAGGTGTAAACATGACATATTTCCCGCAACATTTCCTAGGCCTATCCGGAATACCTCGACGATATTCTGATTACCCAGACGCCTACGCAACATGAAATACTATTTCATCAATAGGCTCCTTCATCTCATTAACAGCAGTTATACTAATGATTTTCATCGTCTGAGAAGCATTTGCATCTAAGCGAGAGGTATTAACAGTAGATCTCACTTCTACAAATCTTGAATGATTAAACGGATGTCCCCCTCCATACCATACATTTGAAGAACCAGTATACATCAACCCAAAATGATCAAGAAAGGAAGGAATCGAACCCCCTCTAATCGGTTTCAAGCCAACATCATAACCACTATGTCTTTCTTTATAAACGAGATATTAGTAAAGCCTTACATAACTTTGTCAAAGTTAAGTCACAAGTGAAAATCCTGTATATCTGCATGGCATATCCTTTCCAACTAGGCTTACAAGATGCAGCATCGCCTGTTATAGAAGAGCTCCTACAATTCCATGATCATACATTAATAATCATCTTCCTAATTAGCTCACTAGCCCTCTACATTATTATCATAATACTTACAACCAAGCTAACACACACCAATACAATAGACGCTCAAGAAATAGAAACCATTTGAACCGTCCTTCCAGCCATAATCTTAATTCTAATTGCCCTGCCCTCCCTACGAATCCTCTACATAATAGACGAAATTAATAACCCTTCTCTTACTGTAAAAACAATAGGACACCGGGCTTCCCTGGTGGCGCAGTGGTTAAGAGTCCGCCTGCCAATGCAGGGGATACGGGTTCGTGCCCCGGTCCGGGAGGATCCCGCATGCCGCGGAGCGGCTGGGCCCGTGAGCCATGGCCGCTGAGCCTGCGCGTCCGGAGCCTGTGCTCTGCAACGGGAGAGGCCACAACAGTGAGAGGCCCGCGTACAGCAAAAAAAAAAAAAAAAAAAAAAAAAAAAAAAAACAATAGAACACCAATGATACTGAAGCTATGAATACACTGACTACGAAGACTTAAACTTCGACTCCTACATAATTCCGACCTCTGACCTAAAACCAGGAGAACTACGACTGCTAGAAGTAGACAATCGAATAGTTCTTCCAATACAAATAACAATCCGAATATTAATCTCCTCAGAAGATGTATTACACTCATGAGCTGTCCCTTCCCTGGGCTTAGAAACAGATGCAGTACCCGGACGCCTAAACCAAACAACCCTTATATCAACACGACCTGGTTTATTCTATGGACAATGTTCAGAAATCTGTGGTTCAAACCATAGCTTCATACCAATCGTTCTCGATCTAGTACCCTTAGAGAATTTCGAAAAATGGTCTGCATCAATACTATAATCTCATTAAGAAGCTAAACTAGCATTAACCTTTTAAGTTAAAGATTGAGAGCCATAAACTCTCCTTAAAGATATGCCACAAGTAGATACATCAACATGACTCCTTACTATTCTATGTTCCTTACCCTCTTCACACTACTCCAACTAAAAATCTCAAAGCATTTTCACTCCCCCTCCCCCAAATCAACACACACCAAAACAAAAGAACAACAAAGCCCTTGAAATAAAACATTAACGAAAATCTATTTACCCCTTTCACAATCCCAGTAATACTGGGCATTCCCATTACCACCTTAATTATTGTATTCCCTGCCATACTATTTCCATCACCAAACCGACTAATTAATAATCGTATAATCTCCATACAACAATGATTAACTAAAATAACATCAAAACAACTAATAAATATACACAACCCCAAAGGACAAACCTGATCCCTAATACTCACCTCACTCCTTTTATTTATAGCTTCCACAAATCTGCTAGGGATATTACCCCACTCTTTTACGCCTACCACCCAACTCTCAATAAATTTAGGAATAGCCATCCCCCTATGAGCTGGTACCGTCATTACAGGTCTCCAGCAATAAGACAAAAATATCCCTAGCCCACCTTTTACCACAAGGCACACCTACTTTCCTAATTCCTATGCTAGTAATTATTGAAACTATCAGCCTACTCATTCAACCAATAGCACTAACCGTACGACTAACCGCCAGTATTACAGCAGGTCACCTATTATTACACCTAATTGGAAGTGCAACCCTCGCACTAATAAATATCAATTTATTCGCAACTCTCATGGCATTTATTATCCTCACTCTACTAATCATCCTCGAATTCGCCCGTCGCCTTAATCCAAGCCTATGTGTTCACTCTACTAGTAAGCCTATACTTGCACGACAGTACATAATGACCCACCAAACCCACTCCTACCACATAGTAAATCCCAGTCCTTGACCCCTTACAGGAGCACTCTCAGCACTTCTTATAACATCAGGCCTAGCCATATGATTTCATTTCAACTCAGTAATCCTATTAACCCTAAGCTTACTAACAAATACCCTGACAATATACCAATGGTAAAGAGACATTATCCGAGAAAGCACTTTCCAAGGTCACCACACACCAACCGTCCAAAAAGGACTTCAATATGGTATAGTCCTATTCATTATATCAGAAGTCCTATTCTTCACAGGCTTTTTCTGAGCCTTTTACCACTCAAGTCTAGCCCCTACCCCCGAACTAGGTGGATCCTGACCACCAACAGGCATTCACCCTCTAAACCCCTTAGAAGTTCCACTTCTCAACACCTCTGTACTACTGGCCTCCGGTGTATCTATCACCTGAGCCCACCACAGTCTCATAGAAGGAAACCGCAAACAAACACTCCAAGCCCTCTTTATCACAATCATACTTGGCCTTTACTTCACCTTACTCCAAGCATCAGAATACTATGAAGCCCCTTTCACAATTTCAGACGGAGTTTACGGATCCACTTTCTTTGTAGCCACAGGCTTCCACAGATTACACGTCATCATCGGATCCACTTTCCTTATCGTCTGCTTCATACGACAAATAAAATTCCACTTTACATCAAGTCACCACTTTGGCTTCGAAGCCGCTGCTTGATATTGACACTTCGTAGACGTCGTATGACTATTCCTCTATGTATCTATCTATTGATGAGGTCCATAATTCTTTTAGTATTAACAAGTACAACTGACTTCCAATCAGTTAGTTTCGGCAACACCCCGAAAAAGAATAATAAACCTCATTCTAACACTATTGACAAACATGACTATAACCCTTCTACTCGTACTTATCGCCTTCTGACTCCCCCAACTAAACACATATGCAGAAAAAACAAGTCCCTATGAGTGTGGATTTGACCCTATAGGATCCGCCCGCCTACCCTTTTCCATAAAATTCTTCCTAGTAGCAATCACTTTCCTCCTCTTTGACGTAGAAATCGCCCTCCTACTCCCCCTACCCTGAGCAACCCAAACAAATAACCTAAAAACAATACTCACCACGACCCTATTCCTAATCTCCCTACTAGCTGCCAGCCTAGCCTACGAATGAACCCAAAAGGGCCTAGAATGGGATAAATATGGCACTTCGTTTAAAACAAAACAAACGGTTTCGACCCGCTAGACTGCGATCCAAATTCGCAAGTACCAAATGTCCTTAGTCCACATAAATATCCTAATAGCCTTCACTATATCCCTCACAGGGTTGTTAATATATCGATCTCACCTAATATCTGCACTACTCTGCTTAGAAGGCATAATGCTATCACTATTTATCTTAGCAACTATCACAATCCTAAACTCACATTTCACCCTAGCCAGCATAATACCAATTATCCTCCTAGTATTCGCAGCCTGTGAAGCAGCTATCGGACTAGCCCTATTAGTCATAATCTCCAATACTTACGGCACTGACTACGTACAAAACCTCAACCTCCTCCAATGCTAAAATTCATTATTCCCACCATCATACTAATACCTCTAACCTGATTATCAAAAAATAAATATATCTGAATTAACACTACAGCTCATAGCTTACTAATTAGCCTTACAAGTCTACTTTTACTTAACCAATTTAATGATAATAGCCTAAATTACTCCTTAACATTTTTCTCTGATCCCCTTTCAATACCACTCTTAATCCTAACAATATGACTCCTCCCCCTAATACTAATAGCAAGCCAATTCCATCTCCTTAAAGAAACACTCACCCGAAAAAAACTCTACATCACAATACTAATTATATTACAAACTTTCTTGATCATAACATTTACCGCCACAGAACTAATTCTATTCTATATCATATTTGAAGCCACACTAATCCCCACCCTCATTATTATCACCCGCTGAGGTAACCAAACAGAACGACTGAACGCAGGACTCTATTTCCTGTTCTACACACTCATAGGATCCCTCCCACTACTAGTAGCATTAGTATATTTACAAAATACACTAGGATCCCTAAACTTCCTACTACTACAATACTGAACCCAACCACTATCCTCTTCCTGATCTAATATTCTCATATGACTAGCCTGCATAATAGCCTTTCTAGCAAAAATACCCCTTTATGGGTTGCACCTTTGACTACCTAAAGCACACGTAGAAGCCCCTATCGCAGGCTCAATAGTCCTCGCAGCCGTGTTACTAAAACTAGGGGGCTACGGCATGCTACAAATTACATCAATCCTTGATCCCCTAACAGAACATATAACCTACCCTTTCCTTACACTATCCTTATGGGGAATAATCATAACCAGTTCCATTTGCTTACGCCAAACAGACCTAAAATCACTCATCGCATACTCTTCAGCCAGCCACATAGCACTCGTTATTACGGCTATCCTAATCCAAACCCCCTGAAGCTACATAGGAGCTACCGCTCTAATAGTCACCCACGGCCTTACATCGTCCATGTTATTCTGCCTAGCAAACTCAAACTATGAGCGAATCCACAGCCGAACCATAATCCTAGCACGAGGCCTACAAATTTTTCTCCCACTAATAGCAACTTGATGGCTACTAGCATGCCTAACAAACCTAGCTCTACCCCCTACCGTCAACCTAATCGGAGAACTACTTGTAATTATATCAACTTTCTCATGATCAAACCTCACTATTATCTTAATAGGAACAAATGCTGTAATCACAGCCCTCTATTCCCTATATATACTAATCACAACGCAACACGGCAAATATACACACCATATCAATAACCTTACCCCCTCCTTCACACGAGAACATGCCTTAATAGCCCTCCACATCATTCCCCTACTACTCCTGTCACTAAATCCCAAAATTATCATAGGACCCCTTTACTGTAAGTATAGTTTAAAAAGAACACTAGTCTGTGAAGCTAGTAATAGAAGATTAAAACTTCTTATTTACCGAAAAAGTACTGCAAGAACTGCTAACTCATGCTCCCACATCTAACAATGTGGCTTTTTCAAACTTTTAAAGGATAGCAGTTATCCATTGGTCTTAGGAACCAAAAACTAGGTGCAACTCCAAATAAAGGTAATAAACCTATTTACCTCCTCCACTCTACTCACACTACTAACATTAATTACCCCTGTCATAATATCCAATACAGATCTCTACAAAACCAACAAGTACCAATATTACGTGAAAAATATAACCCTTTATGCTTTTATTACTAGTCTAATCCCAATAACAATATTTATCCACACAAACCAAGAAACACTCATCTCAAACTGACATTGAATCACCATCCAAACCCTCAAACTAACACTCAGCTTCAAAATAGACTACTACTCACTCATATTCATACCTGTAGCACTATTCATTACATGGTCCATCATAGAGTTCTCAATATGATATATACACTCGGACCCCCACATCAACCAATTCTTCAAATATCTACTTATTTTCCTCATCACCATACTCATCCTCATTACAGCTAACAACCTCTTCCAACTATTCATCGGATGGGAAGGAGTAGGCATTATATCTCTCCTACTAATTAGCTGATGGTTCGGACGGGCAGACGCCAATACAGCCGCTCTTCAAGCAATCCTGTACAATCGCATCGGAGACATCGGACTCCTCATATCAATAGCATGATTCTTGTCAAACATAAACACATGGGACTTACAACAAATCTTTATACTCAACCAAAACCCCCCTAACCTCCCCCTCATAGGACTTGTACTAGCTGCAACTGGAAAATCAGCCCAATTTGGACTACACCCTTGACTCCCCTCAGCAATAAAGGGGCCTACCCCTGTCTCAGCCTTACTTCACTCAAGCACAATGGTCGTAGCAGGGATCTTCTTACTTGTCCGCTTTTACCCTCTAATAGAAAATAATAAACTAATTCTAACAACAACCCTCTCCCTAGGCGCCCTCACCACCCTATTTACAGCTATCTGTGCCCTAACCCAAAACGACATCAAAAAAATCATTGCCTTCTCTACCTCCAGCCAACTTGGCCTAATAATGATAACAGTCGGCCTCAACCAACCTCACCTAGCATTTCTACACATCTGTACACACGCTTTCTTCAAAGCCATGCTATTCTTATGTTCTGGCTCCATCATCCACAACCTGAACAATGAACGAGACATCCGAAAAATAGGAGGACTATACAAAACCCTCCCTTTTACCACAACCGCCCTTACCATTGGCTGCCTTGCACTTACAGGAACCCCATTCCTTACAGGATTTTACTCCAAAGACCTTATCATCGAAGCCGCCACTTCATCTTATACCAACGCCTGAGCCCTATTACTTATAGTAACCTCAACCTCCTTCACAGCTATTTACAGCACTCGCACTATTTTCTTTACTATACTGGGACAACCCCGTTTCCCTCCCCTCATAAACATTAACGAAACCAACCCTTTATTAATTAACCCTATCAAGCGCCTATTGATTGGAAGCATCTTCGCCGGCTTCATCCTCTCCCACAACATCCCTCCTACAACCACCCCTTTAATAACTATACCCCTGCACCTAAAATTAACAGCCCTCGCAGTAACAATCTTAGGCTTCATCCTCGCATTCGAAATCAATACCTACACACAAAACCTAAACTACCCCCATTCATCAAACTCTGCTAAATTCTCCACCTTACTAGGCTACTTTCCCACAATTATACATCGCCTACCCCCTCACCTAAATCTAGTTATAAGCCAAAAACTAGCAACCTCTCTATTAGATCTAACCTGAACAGAAATCATCTTACCAAAAACCACGGCCTCCATTCAACTAAAAGCCTCTACTCTAACCTCAAACCAAAAAGGCCTCATCAAACTCTATTTCCTATCTTTCCTCATCACCCTCATCCTCAGCATAACCTTATTTAATTACCTCGAGTAATCTCCATGATAACCACAACACCAATAAACAATGATCAACCAGTTACAATAACCAATCAAGTACCAAAACTATATAACGCAGCAATACCCATAGCCTCCTCACTAAAAAACCCAGAATCTCCTGTATCGTAAATAACTCAATCCCCCAGTCCATTAAATTCAAATACAACATCCATCTTTCCACCCTCCAGAGCATACAGCACCACTAAAATCTCCATCACTAGACCTAAAAGAAATCCACCTAGTACCACCTTATTAGAAACCCAAACCTCAGGATACTGCTCAGTAGCTATAGCTGTCGTATAACCAAACACAACCAACATTCCCCCCAAATAAATCAAAAACACTATCAAGCCCAAAAACGAACCACCAAAGCTAAAAACAACCCCACACCCCACAGCACCACCCACAATCAACCCTGAACCCCCATAAATAGGTGAAGGCTTTGAGGAAACCCCCACAAGACTAATTACAAAAATAATACTCATAATAAAAACGATATATATCATCATTATTCTTACATGGACTTCAACCATGACCTATGACATGAAAAATCATTGTTGTTATTCAACTACAAGAACTTTAATGACCAACATTCGAAAAACACACCCACTAATAAAAATTCTCAACAAAACATTTATTGATCTCCCCACTCCATCAAATATTTCCTCATGATGAAACTTCGGCTCCCTACTTGGCCTCTGCTTAATTATACAAATCCTAACAGGCTTATTTCTAGCAATACACTACACACCAGACACCTCAACCGCCTTCTCATCCGTTGCACACATTTGCCGAGACGTCAACTACGGCTGAATTATCCGATACCTGCACGCAAACGGAGCCTCTATATTCTTCATCTGTCTATACGCCCACATCGGACGTGGCCTATATTATGGTTCCTACACCTTCCAAGAAACATGAAACATCGGCGTATCATTACTATTCACAGTCATAGCCACTGCATTCGTAGGATACGTCCTACCTTGAGGACAAATATCATTCTGAGGTGCAGCCGTTATTACCAACCTCCTATCAGCAATCCCCTATATCGGAACCACTCTAGTAGAATGAATCTGAGGCAGATTTTCCGTAGACAAAGCAACACTGACACGCTTCTTCGCTTTCCACTTTATCCTTCCATTTATCATTACAGCACTAGCAACTGTCCACCTACTATTCCTCCACGAAACAGGATCTAACAACCCCACAGGAATTCCATCCAATATAGACAAAATCCCATTCCACCCCTATTACACTATCAAAGATACCCTGGCTGCTTTACTACTAATCTCTGCCCTACTCACACTAACTCTATTCGCACCAGACCTACTAGGAGATCCTGACAACTACACCCCAGCAAATCCACGAAGCACTCCCGCCCACATCAAACCAGAATGATATTTCCTATTTGCATACGCAATCCTACGATCAATCCCTAATAAACTAGGAGGAGTACTGTCACTACTACTTTCCATCCTCATCCTACTGTTCATCCCCATACTCCACACACCCAAACAACGAAGCATAATCTTCCGACCTTTCAGCCAACTACTATTCTGAACACTGGTAATAGACCTCCTAATCTTAACAGGAATCGGAGGCCAACCCGTAGAACACCCCTACATCATTGTAGGCCAACTAGCATCTATCCTATATTTTCTCCTCATCCTAGTAATAATGCCAGTAACTAGTCTTATGGAGAACAAACTCCTAAAATGAAGAGTCTTTGTAGTATAACAAAATACCCCGGTCTTGTAAACCGGAAAAGGAGAAACCCACCTCTCCCTAAGACTCAAGGAAGAGACATCAAACCTCACCACCAACACCCAAAGCTGGAATTCTACATAAACTATTCCTTGAAAAAGCTTATTGTAGAATCACCACAACCCTACAGTACTATGCCAGTATTGAAAGTAATTTATCTCAAAACATTTTACTGCATAAATCATACATGTACATGTACATGTACCCTACTAAATTAGTGTCTGCCTATAAATATCCATATATACACGCTGTGCATTCATTTATGTTCCATACGGCAAGTTAAAGCCCGTATTAAATTTTATTAATTTTACATAGTACATAATATTCATGACCGTGCATATTATATGTCAGCAGATTAATTTATAGCCATTAGATATTATGGTTGCTCCATTAGATCACGAGCTTAACCACCATGCCACGTGAAACCAGCAACCCGCTTGGCAGGGATCCCTCTTCTTGCACCGGGCCCATACGCCATGGGGGTAGCTATGTCTCTTTTTACCCAAGCAAGTAAGTCATAGAACGTTAATATCACACATTGGACCCCAGGGCACACCCTGCTTGGCCTCTTCATTTTACAGTTGAGGAGCCTGGGGTCCAAAGAAGTAATAACTCAGTCCTCCCGGCACATCTCCAGCACTTCTTCCATTGGTTCCCAATGCCACACAATGAGATAACTGTTTAATGCTTCTGAGTCCTTGGAAACATTAGTAATTTCCATGAAGAGAAAAGGACAAAGCTGTGAAAGACCAACCATAGGTTACCCACACAGAAACCCTGGGGTGGGGGGATTTGAAGGGGGATATTTGGAGACAGAAAGGCATTCTCACCCCTCTCGTCCCCAATTTTTAAACTGCAAAAATTTTAAAGAAAATAAGTATAAGAACTAGCCTGGGGCTTCCCTGGTGGCGCAGTGGTTGAGAGTCCGCCTGCCGATGCAGGGGACACGG
>NW_006779812.1:0-578 GCF_000442215.2 Lipotes vexillifer | reverse complement strand
ACACACACACACACACACACACACACACACATTTTTTTTCTAAAATATCTTTGTTGCCTAAGTAATATTTTAGAGTACAAACATACTAACTGATTCCAGTTGAAAGTGTTCTCTCTCTTGTGAAATGCATTCCGGCATATTTTAAACTTTTGTATTAGAACACATTCCGTGTACCTTTATAAGATTATTATTTAGTAGATTATTTCCAGAACATTGTTTGGAAATATGCACAATATTTAGATTCTTTTGACTTTTTCACTATCATAAAATAATAATATAGGTAACATCTGTACATCAATCCCCGCAAAAACCCATGGTGATTTTTTTAAATCATGAACTGTAGAATTTATGGATTAAAGGCTTGCGTACAGTTAAGGGTTTTGATACATACTGTGTACTGGCCTGTTAGAAAATTCGTTACCACTTATCCTACTACCAGTTGAGTTGGAGAGTGTTGATTTCTTTTTTTTAACATCTTTATTGGAGTATAATTGCTTTACATTGTTGTGTAGTTGCTGCTGTATCACAAAGTGAATCAGCTATACGTATACATATATCCCCATATCCCCTCCCTCTTG
>NW_006779810.1:0-298 GCF_000442215.2 Lipotes vexillifer | reverse complement strand
GGAACCTCGTCCACGGTACAAGTTAAATACACACAAAAGAAAAAATGGATCGCCAAGTTGCGGTACTTACGTGCCATGGAATATCAGTCAGTAATGAAATCAATGTCATCAGGCGCGTAGCATCTTAGTGAGTGGATTTAGTTCCGATGATTCCAAGTGAAATAGGTCACACGGAAAAAGAAACATCCTTCGGTATCACTAATACACGGATTGTAAACATTTCTAAGATGGAAGAAATTACAAAACAGAAGACAGTCTTTCATTCAGAAAACAAATTTATGCTTGCGTAAGGGGAAAG
>NW_006779808.1:0-2721 GCF_000442215.2 Lipotes vexillifer | reverse complement strand
GCCCGTGCCCCCCCGCCCCAGCCGCTCCGTGGCATGTGGGATCTTCCCCGACCGGGGCACGAACCCGCGCCCCCTGCATCGGCAGGCGGACTCTTAACCACTGTACCACCAGGGAAGCCCCATTTCCCATTTTTCCGTTGAACTTACTGCCCTTCGTTCATCCACAGTGCATAGCGTTCTTGGTATCACATGCTTTAAGTGTCTTCCTTGCTTGGATTATGTATCAAGCCTTTGTTTCCTTTTAGATCCCTACTGATCCCACTACCCTGGCCCCTCTTCTCTTCTTTCTGCTTTTAATTGGATACCCCTCAGTGCTCATTCCTTAACCCTGACTCTCTAGATGACAGATTATAGTGGTTTGGAGGAGGATTGAGTTGAGTGGAAGAATATGGAAGGAAGAGAGAGCAGTTTGAAAGCCATTGCAAAAGCCTAGAGATGCTATGCAAGAAGGGCTTCAGCAATCTTTCATTAAAGTGGCTTGAAGCATAATTAGAATTTCAACAGGCAGAAAATGGGGGAAACATGCTAGTAAAATGGATGGAATGGTTCAAGTCAAAGAACAGCTATTTAACTTGGTTAGAGCAGAAGTAGGAGCAAGACATATTTGAGATCTAGACCTGAATACTAGGGAAATTATTGGTCATTTTCAATTTGATATCCTGCTATCACCAGGAAATAGTTTGCCCAGAATCCATAGTAGAAACCTAATCAAATTCCAAATCTTGATGTCATTTTGTATTCATTGTTAGGGAAGGCAATGAAAACTAATAATGAAAGCAGTATTTTTAGCTAAAACTCTGGGATTCTCAAAAATTCTTATGCCATGAGATAAAAATGCCCTTATTTTGGAAGAACCCTTTCCTCAAGGCCATTGGAGAGGGTTCATCTTATTAAGATTTTAATGGTTTGTCAATAAGTAGAGTGAGATGCAATCGACTTTTTCCTTTTTCTCTTTTGGAGTATTTACATTCTTCTTAATCCTTCTCAAGAATTGTCAGGCAAAGATTGCTTTTCTCTCTTGAATTTTTAAGATTTATGCTTCTTTCCAATCCTCTCTTTTCACTGATTTCACACTCTGTGAAAAGTGTATCATAGAAGTATCTACATACAAATTGTAATTAGGCTAGAGATAAACAATATTTTTAATTGAACTGAAATATTTACATTTGGAGTTTTGTGGGAGTATGTATATTTGAATTTTCTCTATCGCTTTTATTAATTCCTAAAAATTAAAATTAAACATTTGAACATCCATGTGTTTGTTCATTCAAATATTTTTTAAAACCTGTTATATGCCAAATATTATTATCTGTTTAATTTTAAAAAGTAATCCCTTTTGTCTTTAAAATTTGGTCTTTTCTGTGATGCTGCCCTATTCTGTACAACCAGTTCTCAGCTATCCTTCAAGGACAATGTCAAGACTTATTTTCTTCAATAAAGCCTCTTTCTGACCTCTCTCTTTTGAACCCAAAACCAAGCAAATTACTCTTTCTTCTGGAGCAGTATTTTCCAAATCAGTATATATTAGTGTATTATGAAATCAACAGAGAGGGCCGTGATAGCATTTAAAAAACAAGTAAAAATAAAAGAAAAAGAAAAAGGAGAGGACTTCCCTGGTGGCTCAGTGGTTAAGAATTTTCCTGCCAATGCAGCAGACATGGGTTTGATCCCTGCTTCAAGAAGATCCCACATGCTGCGGAGCAACTTAGCCCATGGGCCACGGCTACTGAGCCTGCGCTCTAGAGCCCGCAAGCCACAACTACTGAAGCCTTCGCACCAAGAACCCATGCTCTGCAACAAGATAAGCCACTGCAATGAGAAGCCTGCACACCACAAAGAAGAGTAGCCCCTGCTCCCCGAAACTAGAGAAAGCCTGCGCAGCAACAAAGACCCAACACAGCCATAAATAAATAAATAAATAGGGAAAAAAAGAAAAAGGAGAAATAGATTAGAAAATATCAGACTGTAATACATCTAATAAGTGTGAATATTGTTAGATCAAATTAAAGTTCCATTTGTTTGGGATGTGTGTGTGTGTGTGTGTGTGTGTGTGTGTGTGTGTGTGTGAATGAGAGTGTTCACATACAGGTAGTGTGCTCAGACCTAAAGAATGGAGCATGGAAAATTCTCTTTTATCTTAATAATGACCCACTGAATTGCAATGTCTCTGTTTTGAGGCAGGCAGAGTCCTAACTAAAGGGATCAAAGTTCCATGAATGGTGACCTTAGAGATTCTCAATCAAATAGAAAAAGAAATAAAATATGGAAAATACTGAAAATGGAAAATAAAACTATGATTTGGGAAACATGAGTCAGAATATCTAATATCATAACAAAATTTCAAAATAATTGAAGGTAAAATGTGATTCAACAAGAGTGGTAGCAAATAAAACGGAAAACAAAGAAGAGGTAGTTATAAGACAAAGTATGAAATAAGAATTTATGACACTGTATCAGTAGAGTAACTTACTTGATGGTGATTTGTTATCATGTAATAATCTGGCTACCTCTCTTATTGAGGCCCATTTTATACTCATACCTGGATTATTGATCATAATTTTGAAGTTTATAGCATTGGTTGCAAATAATTAATTAGCGCCACAACTACTGAGCCTGCGCTCTAGAGCCCACGAGACACAAATGCTGAGCCCGTGTGCCGCAACTACTGAAGCCCGTGTGCCTAGAGCCTGTGCTCCACAACAAGAGAAGCCACTGCAATGA
>NW_006779805.1:0-466 GCF_000442215.2 Lipotes vexillifer | reverse complement strand
TGACAGTGCTCATGGTGGCATTGCCGAAGGTGGCATTTCTCGTGGTGACAGTGCACATGGTGAAACTGCATATGTTGCCAGTTACAATTCTAACAGTGCACATTTTGGCAAAAGAATGTGGAAAATCCTCATGTTGACAGCGCCCATGGTGACAGTGCTCATGATTGCGGTGTCCATTTTTACACTGCACACGATGATAATCATAATCCCCATGTTGATATTGTACATGGAGGGGTGCCCATGTGAACACTGCCCATGTTGACAGAACCCATGGTAATAGTGAATTCAGTCATAGTACCCACAGTGGGAGTGTCTATGGAGAGAGTTCGATGCTGACAGTGCTCACGGTGACAGTGGTTTTGTGACATTGTCCATGGTGATAATGCCCCTGGTGATAGTGCAAACAGTGACAGTACCCATGATCATAATGCTCACAGCGATAGTTCTCACTGTGACATTGCCCTTG
>NW_006779804.1:0-244 GCF_000442215.2 Lipotes vexillifer | reverse complement strand
GCCCAGAAGCAGCAGCATCTCTTCAGACCACAGTCAGGATGACCCTCCTGGAATGAGCCTCAGTCCTGCCTCACTGGACTCTCTCCCGCCCTCTGCCTGACAAGGACCAGGCCTTGGGTGTGGTCAGTCTCCCCTCCAGTCTGACTGGGCCGACCAGAGAACCCAGGAACACCCCTGAGCCTGTGGACTCAAGCACGTGCTGTGGGCAAATGTGCTGATGCATCCAACAAATGATGGGACTCTC
>NW_006779803.1:0-790 GCF_000442215.2 Lipotes vexillifer | reverse complement strand
ACCAGCAAGAAGAATGAACCAAAGCCTCAGCATGCCATGCCTGAACCAGACTAGGCTCTGAAGGAATCCTGTGGGATGGCGGCCAGCTCACAAGAAAGCGAGGGTAGAAAAGGAGCTCAGGGACACTGTATTTCACAAACCTAAAGAGTTATAGATGACAGCTGTCGCCCAAAAGTATACTGAAGTTAGGCTGCGAAGAGAACTTGAAAGTGAGGCAGAATTGCCGGAAACCGATTTCAGGAGGTGGTTTGGAATTGCATTTAAAGCCTATGAAAATAGCAGAATGCCGACCAGGATGCCCTTGGCCAAAAAGGGCGTATGCCTTTTTTCCTGAATATATTCAGGAAAAAACGCATACGCCCTTTTTGGCCAAGCAAGCAAGCTTGCAACGGAAATCTACGCTACAATGAACTCTCACTTCCCCCCGGTAAAAAAGGCCATTTGAAAAAAGTGTAAAATACACAAAGGCAGGACAGGCCAGGGAGAACAGGGAGCGTTGTTGTGCTGATGGGCAGGATGTAAATGGCCAACAGCCACCCTGGAGAAACGTATGGTATTTCCTGAAATATTGAAAAAACAAGGTACATAGCCTCGGGCACTAGGCTTAGGGAAACAGAAATCAAAAAGACAGAGCCACCCCAAAGTTTGGGGCTGCCCTCTTTACAGGAACCTCATACACTCTACAAGTTAAATACCCACGAAAGGAGAAAATGGATCGTCAAGTTGTGGCACTTACGTGCCATGGAATACCAGTCAGCAATGAAATCAAGGTCATCTGGCCCGTAGCATC
>NW_006779802.1:0-236 GCF_000442215.2 Lipotes vexillifer | reverse complement strand
AGGAAATCAGAACAGGGCCTGTGGACCTGAATTTTATCAAGTACCTCAGTTGATTCTGTTGCAAATTGTTTTCAGTCAGCCCTCTGAGAGACACCAAGCTGGGGTATTTGCCCAGATATGATTACCAATGATCATGCAAGTCACCAATGAGATACAATTGAGAATCAACAAACGACTGCAAAGAGTGACAAAAGAAGAAGAGGATCCAGTAAGGACCAGTAGAGACGCCATCCCAA
>NW_006779801.1:0-284 GCF_000442215.2 Lipotes vexillifer | reverse complement strand
CGCGGCATGTGGGATCCTCCCAGACCAGGGCTCAAACCCATGTCCCCTGCACTGGCAGGCAGACTCTCAACTACTGCGCCACCAGGGAAGCCCAGGTGCCGAGTTTTGACACTGGAAACCTGAGGATTTCTCGGAGCTGTCCAGACAACGCTATCTGCTGCACAACAGGGCTTGCAATACAGGAAACAGCATTCATTAATGAAACCTGTTACGTGACAAAGATGCAGTCAGGAATCAAAATGAAACTCAGGGCCAGGGAGCTATGAAATTTTAGCAAAGAAAAA
>NW_006779800.1:0-422 GCF_000442215.2 Lipotes vexillifer | reverse complement strand
GACAAGATCCAGCCTCATCCACCAGAACACAGGCACCAGTCCCCTCCATCAGGAAGCCTACACCACCCACTGAACCAACCTTACCCACTGGGAGCAGACACCAAAAACAACAGGAACTACAAACCTGCAGCCTGCAAAAAGCAGACCCCAAACACAGTAAGTTAAGCAAAATGAGAACACAGAGAAATACATAGCAGATGAAGGAGCAAGGTAAAAACCCATCAGCCCAAACAAACGATGAACAACACAATAGATGAAACTGAAAATTCTCTAGAAGGGGGCTTCCCTGGTGGTGCAGTGGGTGAGAGTCCGCCTGCCGATCCAGGGGACACGGGTTCATGTCCCAGTCTGGGAAGATCCCATATGCCGCGGAGCGGCTGGGCCCGTGAGCCACGGCCGCTGAGCCTGCGCGTCCGGAGCCT
>NW_006779799.1:252593-278969 GCF_000442215.2 Lipotes vexillifer | reverse complement strand
CAGCAAACTGGGGGCTGGCGAATAAGCCAGAACTGCAAACAGTCCTGATTGCTTTGAGCCCCCCCAGCAAACTGGGGGCCTGCGAAGAAGCATTGAGTTCTTTGGGCGCTGATCCATGATAATGTCCTCAGTATAATCAGTATGGTGGGAACGCAAGGCAATGTCCTTGTGCTGCTTCAGTATAATCAAAATAATGGTGGGAACTTTGTGCTGCTTTTGCGCTCAAGGACGAAGCACGGCATGTTTTCAAGAAAGCCAATTATTGCTTGTATAATTAATAAAAACATAGGTTGCTGCTTGGCATTTCTGAAGTGTTAAGAAAATAAGTCTTAAAATGTAAACCTAGATAATGCTTTAATAAAAGCTACCACAGAAGGACAGACGGCGCTGTTTTGCCTGAGCGAGCGGCAGCCCTCTACTGCTGTGCTTCGGCACAATTCATCTCGTGTGATGAGCTTACTTTCGGCCCTGTCGTAAGATAAACTACAACACATCACCCAGTGTGCCCACTGACATCTGCCAGGTTTGATCTGCTGCTCCCATGTGTGCGCTCTGCATTTCTGCCCAGATCATACCCAAGGTGTCCCATCTGTCTCTGCATAGGTAGAATGAATCTTTGCTAGAGTTTGCACCAGGCAGTGGTGTACAGAGAGCAGGGCAAGGGTGTTTGCCCCTTCAGACTGGGAAGTGCAGCAAGGCAGCAGCCACCAGTGCAAGTCTCTCTCTCCTACTTGATTGTTAGCAAGCCAGCATGTGTGCACTCCTTGCGAGCAGAGTCTAGGCTTCTCCAGTCCTTCAGTCTGTCTCAGTGGATTTCCCAGCCAGTAAGTGGGCTCCCTAGGACAGCCAGTGAGGACCTTCTCTTCCTTACAGATACCTTCCATGGGTGCTGGTCCTGATCTGATGTGCTTTTTTCTTCTGTCCTACCCAGTTATGTGGAGATCTTTCTTGCAGTTTTGGTTGTTAGGAGATCTTCTGCCAGTTTTCAGTTAGTTTTCTGTGAGATTTGTTCCACATGTAGATGTATTTTTGATGTGTTTGTGAGGGAAGGTGAGCTCCACATCCTCATACTCTGTTATCTTGATCCCTCTCCAAAATCTGTAACAGATTATTTCAAGCTAATAACTACTTATCTTCTATTGCATACAAAACCTCTACCCTTTTACTATCCCTCCATATTTTATGGTTTTGATGTCACAATTTACATCTCTTTATATTCTGTTTCTACTAACAAATTATTGTTGCCATAACTGTTTTAATACATTTTGCCCTTTAACATTTATGCTAGAGGTAAGTGGTTAACACATCACCTTATTAAAATATTAACATATTCTGAATCTGACTATATACTTGCCTTCACCAGTGTGTTGGATATTTTCATATGTTTTCATTTTACTAATTAAAGGCCTTTCATTTCAGCTTTAAGAACTTTTCAGCAGTTCTTGTGAGACAGATCTTGTGATGATGAGCTTCCTCAGCTTTTGTTTGTTTGGGAAAAGCTTTATCTTGCATTCATTTTGAAGGACAAATTACCTGGGTAAAGTGTTCTTGACAGAGGTTTTTTTTTCTTGCAGCACTTTGAATATATCTCCCCTGGCCTACTCTCCCCTGCCCTGCAAAGTTTTTCCTAGAAATCCACTGTTAGCCTTATGGGGTTTCCCTTTTTGAGAGAATTTTTTTCTCTTGCTGCTTTAAAAATTTTCTTTTTTGTCTTAAATTTTATACAGTTCCATCTTAATGGTCTTGGAAAAGATCATTTGAGATTGAAATCTTGGGATGACCTGTTAGCTTCATGAACTTTGATGTCAAATCTCTCCCCAGGTTTGGGAAACTCTCAGCTATTACACATTTTTAATAAGCCTCTGCCTCTTTCTCCCCGTCTTTTCCTTATGGGACTCCAATGATGCATAGATTGTTTCTCTTAATGGTGTCCTCTAAATCTTATAGGCTTTTGTTATTCCTTTTTATTCTTTTTGCTCTTCTGACTAGATAATTTCAAAAGATCTGTCTTTGAGTTCACTGATTATTTCTTCTGCTTGTTCCAGTCTGATGTTGAAGCTCTCTTATAAATTCTTCACTGCAGTCATTGTATTCCTCAGGGCCACACTTTCTTTCTTCCTTATGTTTTCTACCTCTTTGTTGAACTTCTCATTTTGTTCTAGTATTGTTTTTCTAATTTCATTAAATTGCTTGTCTTTGTTCTCTCATAGCTCTCTGAGCATCTTTAGAACCCTATTTTGAATTCTTTATCAGGCTGTTCATATATATATATCCATTTCCTTAGGGGTCATTGCTGGAGTTTACTATGTTCCTTAAGTGGTGTCATGTTTCCCTGATTCTTCATGGTCCCTGTAGCCTGTGTAGGTGTCTGCACATTTGAAGTCACCACTTCCAGTTGTCACAGACTGACTTCATTAAGAAAAGACCTTCACCTGTGGTTTTGCATGCTGGAGCATGCTGTGACTGCAGGTCTAGTGGTGTGGGGGGCCATGTGCAGGGGCAAGTGGTAGCTCTGGATCCAATGGGGCATGTTTCATCAGCTCAGGCCACTGGGGTCCAAAACATCAAGAATCGCATTGTGTTTACCAAATGCTGCAGGGTGACCAGGGTGACTGCAAGGGCTATGATAGTCCTCAGCAGTGCTTCCAGGTCCAGTAGCTAGGGACTAAAGCAGGCAGCACTGGTGGCCCAAGCCAGTACTGCGCACATGCTCAGCTGCAGGGGTTAGTTTTAGGTGCCTGGGTACTGGCAGGGGATTTTTTTGATAAACTTCATACTTTCTGAACTTTGGGCACATTTGCCTGTCAGGATTTATAGTACTTTTCAGTGGCTTTCTCATATAACAGATTGAACATACAAAATATTATTTTCGTTATGTGGGCTCAGAAACTCACTGCATGCACATTTACTGATTCCCCAAACATCTTCATTTTGTTTTGTACCTAATGATGTATTAAGCACTATGCACAAATGAAAACACAGTCCCGAGTCATTGACTTTTAGAGATTATATGATTTTTAAAATACAGATATCTTTAAAGTGACAATAATTACTTTCTAAAACACATATAACAAAACATACAAGTGAATGTTGCTCCTTTCAGAAAGTTTACACTGAAAGGCTGATAAATGAAGCATTTGCAGTGCTAATTGATAAATTTGGTTTTGACATAAATTAAAACATGTAAACTCTATAGAATTCTTTTTTGGGGGGACCATGCTGTGTGGCATGCAGGATTTTAGTTCCCTGGCCAGGGATTGAACCTGCACCCCCTGCATTGGAAGCACAGACTCTTAACCACTGGACCATCAGGGAAGTCCCTAAACTCTATAGACTTTTTAATGTGCATTGATCATGTCAAAATTTTTTTTTTTGGGTACACGGGCCTCTCACTGTTGTGGCCTCTGGAGCACAGGCTCTGGACACGCAGGCTCAGCGGCCATGGCTCATGGGCCCAGCCGTTCCACAGCACGTGGGATCTTCCCAGATTGTCAAAATTTTTTTTTTTGGGTACACGGGCCTCTCACTGTTGTGGCCTCTGGAGCACAGGCTCTGGACACGCAGGCTCAGCGGCCATGGCTCATGGGCCCAGCCGTTCCACAGCACGTGGGATCTTCCCAGATTGGGGCATGAACCCGTGTCCCCTGCATCGGCAGGCGGACTCTCAATCACTGCGCCACCAGGGAAGCCCTGATCATGTCAAATTTTTAAAGAAGATTAATCATGCAACTTTGGCTATGTGAGCTTACAGTATTATTAAGAAGCTATATAGATTCATGCCCCTCAGCCTTTTGTTGACAACACATGAGGATCAATAATTATATTTAATTATTGGCATGAGTTTTTTTTAACATTTAGCATTTAATCATTTATGTATCTGTGATGGAATATAAAGAGAATATTCAAAGATTTACAAACATGTATGTTGAAAGTAGAATATTCAAACTAATATTTAACATGCTATTTACTAAAATATGATTTCTCTTTTTCCCAACAGAAATTTCACTAACAATTTAACCCAGGTAAATCTTTTTAAAGTTTTTGTATATCTCTCATATATTATACTATATTATTTCCATCTTATCTTCCATATTTACTAGAAGAGGAATTTTCTAAACTAATTTTCGATAAAATTTGCTTAGAGCAGTGTTTGCTCAAGTTATAGACTAAGATCCCCTAGGTCTTCACAGACCTTTTTAGAAGGTCCATGAGGTCTATGCTTTTCCAGCTACATATCTGTGTGAGGATAGATTTCCCCCCATATACTTCCACCAAAATAAGATATACCAACAGCTTGAATGTAGGAACACAGATGATAAGCTGGCTCTTTTCTATTAAGGCAGATATTAAAGAGATTTTACAATGTAAAATGTAAAACAACCAATCTTCTTACTATTTTTTATCTTGGAAAATGATTATTTTTTCATAAAAATATGTTAGTTAATGTTAATATGTAATAGGTCTATCATAAATTTTAAAATAAATTAATAAATATCTTTAAGTATTCTCAATTTTAATATGTTATATGGTAATAAATATTGATAGAGCTAACCCACATAAAACAACAGCTCTGTGGGATTCTCAATAATTTTTAAGCCTATGAAGGGGTTTTGAGATCCACAAGTTTTAGACATCTGGATTGGAGGCTGATTAGAAGTATGACAGAGAGATATATTCAAAAATTTGAAAATTGAAATAAGGTGGTAATATTTGGAAACTTAAGCTCTATAAATATTTTCATTTTCTCAACATAGTGATTTAGTGGAAAGAAGAGGCAGAAAAATAATAAGAAGAAATAAACTTCCTATATTGGATCAAGATGGCTGAATGAGCTCATGTGTTCATATGTATCCCTATCCCAGTCCCAGTTGACATTATAGGATTATTTATTAAGTCTATAACTATAACAGTGAAAAAAAGGAAGAAAGAGTATTATCCGTGGATAAGAAATTTTAAGACAGAAAATAGAAACTTCTAAAAGTAGAATACCTATTACAGACCCAAATAATGCAGAATAGCCTCCATCTCACTCAAAACCTACAGAAATGCCTTTACAAAATACGTACGTATAATACTAGTGTAGACTTTTACATTAATATTGGTACACATGTGTATAGAATTTAAAAGCAAGTAAAGGAATTTCCTAGTTGTCAGAAGTAACTAAAGAACTAAAATCCAGAGTTAGAGAAGAATGAATTCTGAAGTAAGGTAATTAGACAGAATATAAGCCCTAGTAGACAAAGGGTGATGTTTTAACGTGTGTGGGAATAGAAAATGAAGCCTCCAACCTATGGGGGAGGGAGGACCTTAAACTAACCTCCCTACATGAAGCTAGGATTTATGAAAGGTCTGCAAAATGAGACCTAGTAAGGCTTCACTCACTGTCTTAGAGTAATTTCAAATAAATGATACATCCTTTGAGGGACCATAAATGGACAAGGAGTTACCTTCACAGAGTTTCAGGTGGATGCCCAAATTAAACACCTCTCAAGAGGTTGGGGAACCTAGAGCCGAGTGGTAAACACAAAAATACAAGCAGTGAAACACATAGGGTGCAGGCAGAGGTGATTATAAAATCCATTTCATAACCAAGGGTGTATAGGACTCTCATAGAAAACAAACCCTCTGAAAATAATCTCAAAATAAAAGCTATAGACCACAAAAAAAGACAAAACTGCCTGGAATAGACACACACATAAACTTTCTCACACATATGGAGAAAGTTCACACTTTTCAAAACTAAAGATGAGAACCATCTGAAAGATGATTAAATCCATATTTTAAATGGTCACAAAGATAAAAGAAGGGATAAAAACAAAGAAAACAAGAATGAGGATTATGCATAATTTACAACATTGAAAATATCCTATATAAATGTCTTAAGATGAAAAAATAGGCATCTAAAAACAAAATTTCAGGTTAAATAGAAGACTACATACAGTTGAGAAAATTGCAGAATTAGTGATTTGGAATGGGAATCATGCAGAATGCAGAACATAAAAATGAAAAGATGGAAAAGCATCGATGAACTATGAACATGCAGCCTGCGAAAAGGAGACCCCAAACACAGTAAGTTAAACAAAATGACAGAGAAATAGCATCTAAAAACAAAATTTCAGGTTAAATAGAAGACTACATACAGTTGAGAAAATTGCAGAATTAGTGATTTGGAATGGGAATCATGCAGAATGCAGAACATAAAAATGAAAAGATGGAAAAGCATCGATGAACTATGAACATGCAGCCTGCGAAAAGGAGACCCCAAACACAGTAAGTTAAACAAAATGAAAAGACAGAGAAATATGCAGCAGATGAAGGAGCAAGGTAAAAACCCACCAGACCAAATGAATGAAGAGGAAATAGGCAGTCTACCTGAAAAAGAATTCAGAGTAATGACAGAAAAGATGATCCAAAATCTCAGAAATAGAATGGAGAAAATACAAGAAACGTTTAACAAGGACCTAGAAGAACTACAGAGCAAACAATGATGAACAACACAATAATGAAATTAAAAATACTATTCAAGGAATCTATACCAGAATAACTGAGGGAGAAGAATGGATAAGTGAGCTGGAAGACAAAATGGTGGAAATGACTACCAAGGAGCAGAATAAAGAAAAAAACAATGAAAAGAATTGAAGAGAATCTCAGAGACCTCTAGGACAACACTAAATGCACCAACATTCAAATTATAGGGGTCCCAGAAGAAGAAGAGAAAAAGAAAGGGACTGAGACAATATTTGAAGAGATTATAGTTGAAAACTTCCGTACCATGGGAAAGGAAATAGTCAATCAAGTCCAGGAAGCGAACAGAGTCCCATACAGGATAAATCCAAGGAGAAACAAACAAAGACACCTATTAATCAAATGATCAAAAATTAAATATAAAGAAAAATATTAAAAAGCAGCAATGAAAAGGCAACAAATAACATACAAGGGAATCCCCATAAGGTTAACAGCTGATCTTTCAGCAGAAACTCTGCAAGCCAGGAGAGAGTGGCAGGACATATTTAAAATGATGAAAGGGAAAAACCTGAAACCACATTACTCTAGCCAGCAAGGATCTCATTCAGATTCAATGGAAAAATCAAAAGCTTTACAGACAAGCAAAAGTTAAGACAATTCACCACCAAACCAGTTTTACAATAAATGCTAAAGAAACTTCTCTAGGCAGGAAACACAAGAAGAAACAAACCTACAAAAACAAACCCAAAACAATTTAAAAAATAGTAATAGGAACATACATATAGATAACTACCTTAAATGTAAATGGATTAAATGCTCCAACCAAAAGACATAGACTGGCTGAATGGATACAAAAACAAGACCCATATATATGCTGTCTACAAGAGACCCACTTCAGACCTAGGGACACATACAGACTGAAAGTGAGGGGATGGAAAAACATATTGCATGCAAATGGAAATCAAAAGAAAGCTGGAGTAGCAAAACTCATAACAGAAAAAATAGACTTTAAAATAAAGACTATTACAATAGACAATGAAGGAAACTACATAATGATCAAAGGATCAATCCAAGAGGAATATTGTAAATATTTATGCACCCAACATAGGAGCACCTCAATACATAAGGCAAATGCTAACAGCCATATAAGGGGAAATTAACAGTACCACAATAATAGTAGGGGACTTTAACGTGCCACTTACACCAATGGACAGATCGTCCAAACAGAAAATAAATAAGGAAACACAAGCTTTAAATGGCACATTAGACCAGATGGGCTTAATTGATATTTATAGGACATTCCATCCAAAAACAACAGAATACACTTCTCAAGTGCATATGGAACATTCTCCAGGATAGATCATATCTTGAGTCACAAATCACGCCGAGGTAAATTAAAGAAAAATGAAATCGTATCAAGTATCTTTTCTGACCACAAGGCTATGAGACTAGATATCAATTACAGAAAAAAAACCTGTAAAAAATACAAACACATAGAGCTAAACAATATGTTACTAAATAACCAAGAGATCACTGAAGAAATCAAACAGGAAATCCAAACCTACTTAGAAACAAATGACACTGAAAACACGATGACCCAAAATCTATGGGATGCAGCAAAAGCAGTTCTAAGAGGGAAGTTTATTGCAATGCAATCTTATCTCAAGAAACAAGAGAAATCTCAAATAAACAACCTAAACTTACATGTAAAGCAATTAGAGAAAGAACAACAACATCAAAAAAAAAAACCCCAAAGTTAGCAGAAGGAAAGAAATCATAAAGGTCAGATCAGAAATAAATGAAAAAGAGATGAAGAAATAATAGCAAAGATCAATAAAACTAAAAGTTGGTTCTTTGAGAAGATAACCAAAATTGATAAACCATTAGCTAGACTCATCAAGAAACAAAGGGAGAAGATTCAAATCAACAGAATTAGAAATGAAAAAGGAGAAGTAACAACTGACACTGCAGAAATACAAAGGATCATGAGAGATTACTACAAGCAACTCTATGCCAATAAAATGGACAACCTGGAAGAAATGGACAAATTCTTAGAAAACTACAACCTTCCATGACTGAACCAGGAAGAAATAGAAAATATGAGCAGACCAATTACTAGCACTGAAACTGAAAATGTGCTTAAAAATCTTCAAACAAAGAAAAGCCCAGGACCAGATGGCTTCACAGGTGAATTCTAGCAAACATTTAGAGAAGACCTAACACCTATCCTTCTCAAACTCTTCCAAAATATAGTGGAGGGAAGAATACTCCCAAACTCGTTCTACGAGGCCACCATCACCCTGATACCAACACCAGACAAAGATGTCACAAAGAAAGAAAACTGTAGGCGAATATCACTGATGAACATAGATGAATAAATCCTCAACAAAATACCAGAAAACAGAATCCAGCAGCACATTAAAAGGATCATACACGATGATCAAATGGGGTTTATCCCAGGAATGCAAGGATACTTCTATATAGGCAAGTCAATCAATGTGATACACCATATTAACAAATTGAAGGATAAAAACCAAATGATAATCTCAATAGATATAGAAAAAGCTTTCAACAGAATTCAACATGCATTTATGATAAAAACTCTCCTGAAAGTGGGCACAGAGGGAACCTACCTCAACATAATAAAGGCCATATATGACAAACCCACAGCAAACATCATACTCAATGGTAAAAAACTGAAAGCATTTCCTCTAAGATCAGGAAACAGACAAGGTTGCCCCGTCTCACCACTATTATTCAATATAGTTTTGGAAATTCTAGTCATGGCAGTCAGAGAAGAACAAGAAATAAAAGGAATCCAAATCATAAAAGAAGAAGTAAAACTGTCACTGTTTTCAGATGACATGATAGTATACATAGAAAATCCTAAAAATGCAACCAGAAAACTACTAGAGCTAATCAATGAATATGGTAAAGTAGCAGGTTACAAAATTAATGTACAAAAATCTCTTGCATTCCTATACACTAACAATGAAAAATCTGAAAAAGAAATTAAGGAAACAATCCCAGTTACCACTGCAACAAAAAGAATAAAATACCTAGGAATAAACCTACCTAAGGAGACAAAAGACCTGTATGCAGAAAACTGTAAGACACTGATGAAAGAAATCAAAGATGATACAAATAGATGGAGAGATATTCCATGTTCTTGAATTGGAAGAATAAACATTGTGAAAATGACTGTACTTCCCAAAGCAATCTACAGATTCAATGCAGTCCCTATCAAACTACCAATGGCATTTTTCACAGAACAAGAACAAAAAATTTCACAATTTGTATGGAAACACAAAAGACCCCAAACAGCCAAAGCAATTTTGAGAAAGAAAATGGAGCTGGGAGAATCAGGCCCCCTGACTTCAGACTATACTACAAAGCTACAGTAATCAAGACAGTATAGTACTGGCACAAAAACAGAAATATAGATCAATGGAACAGGATAGAAACCCAGAGATAAACCCATGGACATATGGTCACTTTATCTTTGTTAAATGAGGCAATAAACAATGGAGAAAAGAAAACCTCTTCAATAAGTGGAGCTGCAAAAACTGGTCAGCTACATGTAAAAGAATGAAATTAGAACACTTCCTAACATGATACACAAAAATAAACTCAAAATGGATTAAAGACGTAAAAGTAAGGCCAGACACTATAAAACTCATAGAGGAAAACATAGGCAGCACTCTATGAAATAAATCACAGCAAGATCCTTTTGACCCACCTCCTAGAGTAATGGAAATAAAAGCAAAAATAAACAAATGGGACCTAATGAAACTTAAAAGCTTTTTCACAGCAAAGGAAGCCATAAACAATACAAAAAGACAATCCTCAGAATGGGAGAAAATATTTGCAAATGAAACAAGTGACAAAAGAATTAATCTCCAAATATACAAGCAGCTCAATATCAAATAAACAAAAAACCCAATCCAAAAAGGGATGGAAGACCTAAATAGACATTTCTCCAAAGAAGATATACAGATTGTCAACAAACACATGAAAGGATGCTCAACATCACTAATCATTAGAGAAATGCAAGTCAAAATCACAATGAGGGGCTTCCCTCGTGGCACAGTGGTTGAGAGTCCACCTGCCCATGCTGGGGACACGGGTTCATGCCCCAGTCTGGGAGGATCCCACATGCCGCAGAATGGTTGGGCCCATGAGCCATGGCTGCTGAGCCTGCGCGCCCAGAGCCTGTGCTTTGCAATGGGAGAGGCCACACAGTAAGAGGCCCGCGTACTGCAAAAGAAAAAAAAAAAAACCACAATAAGGTATCACGTCACATGGGTCAGAATGGCTATCATCAAAAAATCTACAAACAAAACTGCTGGAGAGGGTGTGGAGTAAAGGGAACCCTCTTGCACTGTTGGTGGGAATGTAAATTGATACAGCCACTATAGAGAACAGTATGGAGGTTCCTTAAAAAACTAAAAATAGAACTACCATACGACCCAGCAATCCCACTACTGGGCATATACCCTGAGAAAACCATCATTCAAAAAGAGACGTGTACCATAATGTTCACTGCTGCACTATTTACAATAGCCAGGACGTGGAAGCAACCTAAGTGTCCATCGACAGATGAATGGATAAAGAAGATGTGGCACATACATGCAATGGAATATTACTCAGCCATAAAAAGAAATGAAATTGAGTTATTTGTAGTGAGGTGGATGGACCTAGAGCCTGTCATCCAGAGTGAAGTAAGTCAGAAAGAGTAAAACAAATACCATATGCTAGAATGTAAAAGAAAAAATAATGGTTCTGATGAACCTAGGGGCAGGACAGGAATAAAGATGTAGACATAGAGAATGGACTTGATTGCAAGTGGAGGGGGTGTTGCGGAAGCTGGGACGAAGTGAGTAGCATGGACATGTATACACTACCAAATGTAAAATAGATAGCTAATGGGAAGCAGCTGCATAACACAGGGAAATCAGCTCCATGCTTTGTGACTACCCAGAGGGGTGGGATAGGGAGGGTGGGAGGGAGGCTCAAGAGGGAGGGGATATGGGAATATATGTATACATATAGCTGATTTACTTTGTTATACAGTGCAAACTAACACAACATTGTAAAGCAATTATAGTCCAATAAAGATGTAAAAAAAAAAATTAAATATTCAACAACCATTTCTAATAAAAACACTAAGCAAAACAAGTTTAGAAGGAAACTACTTAATTCTAATAAAATTTACTTCCCAAGTAACTAACAATAATTGTTATAAATTATGAGATATTTCTAATTCAATTAAAATCAGGAACTGGACAAATATGCTCATAATCACCATTATTATTTAATATTATGTTGAACATAATAGTGTAAGTAATATATTAAGAAAAAGAAGTGTACAATATTATAAATTCATGATAGCAATACAGACTATAAAATACTTAAGAATAAATATAAGAAGACACAGAACCTATATCAAGAACCACACTGAAATTTTGTCAAATGGCTTAAAAAAGATCTGTTTTTTAAAGTTTCTAACTGGACACCAGAGTCCAATTTTTGATTGAAAAAATATCTTAAAATTTATATGGAATAATATAGTAAAATAAGCTGTCTTCCTGGAAGAAAACAAAAGTAGAATCCTTGCTTACACCACATACAAAAAAAAAATTCCCTTGGCATATAAGACAAATGTAAAACAGAAAGCCCTAGAAGGTTGGCAGGAGAATCTTGAAGCTGTACTATATGGAATCAAGGGAAATCTTATTCAAGTTTGGAAACCAGAATCTATGAATAAAAAGTAGTCATAACTGAAAATGTGAAAATTAAAAGCTTTATCACAGAAGTGCCATAAACAAAGTCAACTTAGACAACAAATAGCTATGAAAAAATTTTACAACATAGATGACAGTACACAGCTAATATCCCTAGTGTTGAAAAGAGATTGAGGGATGTAAATTTTGAGAAATGATTCTACGTTATCTTACACATACTCGACAACTTATACTCAAGAGTATAAATATATACTCTAAGTATATACTTAGCAATTCTACTCCTAAGTATATACTCAAGAGAAACTCTTGCACTCATGCCTCAAAAGACATTTTCAAAAATGCTGGGTGGTGAGATGAATTGGGAGTTTGGGATTGACATGTATACACTACTATGTATAAAATAGATAACTAATGAGAACCTACTGTATAGCGCAGGGAACTCTACTTGGTGCTCTGTGGTGACCTAAATGGGAAGGAAGTCCAAAAAGGAGGGAATATATATATATATATGGCTGATTCACTTTGCTGTACAGCAGAAAATGACACAGCAGTGGAAAGCAACTATACTCCAATAAGACAAAAACAGAAACAAAAATGCTCATAGTAGAATTGCTCATAAAATTCATCCATCCCAAACAGAAGGAATCCAAATGCCCATTAACATAAAAATGGAAAAATTGTGGTATTTTCACATAATGGAATTTTAAATAGTAATGAAAACGAATGAGCTCAGTTATGAGCAGTAACATGAATAAATCCTAGTTACATAATCTTGAAAGGAAAAAGAAAGCAGGCCATAGGGGGTTATGTGTGGGCTGATCAAGTTCAAAAAACTATCATTATATTAATGAAAAATCAACACAGAATTCAGGAAGGTGAGTACCTCTGGGCAGAAACAAGGAACCCGAAAAGGGAGGAATATATAAGTAAATGAAAGATATTTGTAAGGTTCTAGGTCTCGAGTTGGATGGTGGGTTCCTGGTTTTCATTTTACTAATTTACAATTTAAATAATTGCATAAAAGAGGGTCATGCCAATAATGATAGTGTGTCATGGATTGAGGATTGTGATTATTCTAATAATGTGTCTGTATACCTAAAGTCCAAACAAAACAAAGAGCTCTTACAAATGATAAGAATATGGTAAGTGCCAATAGAAGAATGTAAAGAAGCTATGTACACAAAAGCAAATCTAACAAACATGAAAAGATGCTGAACTTCACTTCATCTCAAGAAAATTCAAATTAAGAATGAAATGTCACACTCATCACACTAGTAAAACTTGAACAAGGGAAAATAACTATTGCTAGAGGGGATCTGGGCAAAAGGGTACACTCAAACTTTGCTGGTGGAAAGTGTGAGGAGTTAGAGCCTTATTCACATTTTTGGATAGCAATATGGAAACAGCTATTAAAATTAAAAATATATATACCATTTGGATCAATAATCCCACTCCTGGGAATCTACGCCACAGAAATAAAACCTCTAGTATATACGGCTGTATGGAAAAGGATCTATATTTTGCAGCATTGTAATAGTGGTAAAGCAAAACAAAACAAAACTGGAGCCACAGTAAATCTCCATTATTAGAGACATTGATCTGTAAATTACAGTATAAGCACATCATAGAAAATTGTTCAGGCATTACAAGAGTTGACTGGGGAATTTCAGTGATGTATACTTGAGTGAAAAATGGGGAGAATGTGGGAAGTGTGTGTAATGTGATCCAATTTTGTTTAAAAAAAAGAACGTCTTAAGATGCCTCTTTTAAAAAATATATGTACGCATGTATTTGTGTATATATCTGCAAATGCATAGCATGGAGAAAACTAGCAAAAAGTAAATAGTAGTTGTTAACTCAAATTACATAGGTTGAGAGAAGATTAATATAGGTAAAGGGAATATAAAAGGGAGGAAGGGAGGGAGGAAGGGAGGGAGGCAGGAAGGGCAGCCATAAATAGGGACAATATAGAATCTAAGGCAAACAGATTTAATAAGATAAAGAGAGATGCCACATAATTATAAAAGTAATAAAGTTTTCATATGTACATATATATGTCTATGTAACCACCACACAGATCAAGATATAGAACATATAGAACATTCTTTATGTTAAAAACGTCTACAGATTAATAAATAAAAGACTAAAAGCCAGATAGAAAATGAGCAAAGGAAATGAACAAATAGTTCACCAGACGCGAAATAGAAATAGAACTTGAATATATGGAAAGATGCTCAAACTTTATCATGAGAAAAGATATGCAGATTAAAACTGCATCAACGTACCATTTTTCATCCATTGACTGACAATATCCAAACGTATGACACATCATGTTGGGAAGGCTGTGAAGAAAGAAGAGATCTCATACATTGCTGGTGAGAAGGTATATTGTTGCAACTGCTATGGAGAACAATTTAGCAGTATATACAAAAATTACAAATGCATATCCTCTATGACTCAACAATTCCACTTTTAGGAATACTCAAAAGTAGAAAATAATATATGTTCAGAGTTGCTCATTATAACTTTGATTGTAATGGCAAAGGATATAAACAAATATTTATTAACAGGTTACTTGTTAAATTATGGTTCCTCCATAATTTGTAATAATATGTAAAATAATATGAAAGATTAATGAGAATATTTAAAGATGTCTAAGATATAACTTTAAGTGAAGAATATAATGTTCAAAAGTGCATTTAGCACACTAGTATTTATATAAAAAGGAGAAAAATAACACTGGTTATGCACAAAAATTTTATAGAAATACAAAAAAACTTACAATAGTAGTTACTTGCAGGGTGTAGTAGACTTGTGGGAACTGAGTGATGAAGTACAGGGTGGGAGAGACAATTTTCATTGTATTTTTAATATAATTTATTTTTATAACAAATAAATTGTCTATTCAAGAAGAAAACAATAAAAAGACTTAGATCTACATCTATTGAAATGGCTGTGGTGTATTAAGTGACAAAAGCACATTATAAATAACATGAATAGTGTAATCTCATTTTTGTAAAAAGTGTTTGAGTGTGTGGGGAGGCTGCTGTGTCTGTGGGTGTAGAAAAAGATACATAAGCCTTTGTACAAAGTTTTAACATTAGTTACCTCAGGAGTGTAGAGGATGTTATTAATTCTTTGGACTGTTTCTCTTGTTAAAAACAACATGTGTTACTTTTGATTTTTTAAACTGAGATATTCGAAATTTTAAAAACAAATAAAAACGTTTTTATGGTTATGTTTGCCACAACTAAAATTTGTCCAAAGTGTCAAGAAATGCAACCACATTTTATTTCGTAGGTTATCATTATATGGATATACGATCCAGAAAACGCAGACCCTAGTGAATTGCTATGGAATGCAAATGAACCTTCCCTAGTAGGTGGAAACATTATTATTATCATAGATAAAATAATAAGCTACATTTCTCTTTTAAGAGCTGTAAATAATTTATATTAAGCAGCCTAGAACTAAATATATTTTAATTATCCATTAAATTTAGTTTAGTCATTATAGTGATTTTGAACTTGTGCTCGATTTCTACAATTATAAATCTTTCTTTAGAATTCTTACTGAGCATTCTCCGTATTTTCTATGACTTCATTATTCACAAAGAGGCTGACCGTTAAAATCCTTTACAGGTGTTTCTTGAGCATCTTTGTTGAAGTCATCCTTCAAAAATCTGTCTAGTCCTTTATTGAATCCTTTGCCACTTGAGATTAAAGATTTTCTACAAGTGCAGCCCAGTGAATAAATAAGTCCTTTCTTTTATCTGTTACAAATTTACCTCTTTCAAGATTCAAGTTCTGTCTTCTGTTGCAATCAAAATGTATATAGAAGAGAAACGTAAAATGAGAAGTTTTAGTTTCTTATGGGATTCTTTATGTCTTAATGAGTCGAGATATGATTTTTTAATAGCATGCTGTCGTGCCTCATGGCAATCAAATTCACAAGAGATGGACTGATAAATTAAAATGGCAATGAATCAATTAATTGGGAATAAAATAAATTAATGGTAATTAAATACTTTAAGTATTACTGTTACTTAATTTCTAATCTTTTAAGTGAAAATATGCACAATTTAACATTATTTAGTTCATGCTAAATAATCATACCTAATACTTGACTTTTGTTTTTAATTTCCATGTTTATTCATGATCATGTCATTTCCTTAAAACATTTCTCCATTACAAACAACATAGACTTTTTTCCCTCAATTCCTGCATTTATTCATCCTTTTAATCTATACATTTTTATTGTGGGAAAATATACATAATATAAAATCTACCATTTTAAACATTCTTATGAGTACAATTCAGAGACATTAAGTAAATTTCCTTTTTTAAAATTTTTATTGAAATATAGTTGATTTACAATGTTATGTTAGTTTCAGGTGTACAGCAGTGATTAAAAAATATATATGTATTTATTTTTCCATTTGGTAATCATAAGTTTGTTTTATATATCTGTGAGTCTATTTCTGTTTTGTGTATAAGTTCAGTGTATCATTTTTTTTAGATTTCACATATAAGCAATAGCATATGATACTTCTCTTTCTCTGTCTGACTTACTTCACTTAGTATGATAATCTCTAGGTCCATCCATGTTGCTGCACATGGCATTATTTCATTCTTTTTTATGGCTGACTAATATTCCATTGTGTATAAATACCAAATCTTCTTATCCATTCATCTATCAATGGACACTTAGGTTGTTTCCATGTCTTGGCTATTGTAAATAGTGCTGCCATGAATATTTGAGTGTGTGTATATATATACATTTTTTTAATGTTGGGGTAGGTTCCCTCTATGCCCATTTTTTGGAGAGTTTTTATCATAAATGGGTGTTGAATTTTGACAAAAGCTTTTTCTGCATCTATTGAGATGATCATATGGTTTTTCTTCTTCAATTCGTCAATATGGTGTATCACATTGATTGACTTGTGTACATTGAAGAATGCTTGCATCACTGGGATAAATCCCACTTATCATGGTGTATGATCCTTTTAATGTGTTGTTGGATTCTGTTTACTAGTATTTTGTTGAGGATTTTGGCATCGGTATTCATCAGTGATATTGGTCTGAAATTCTTTTTTTGTAGTATCTTTGTCTGGTTTTAGTATCAGGGTGATGGTGGCCTCATAGAATGAGTTTGGGAGTGTTCCTTCCTCTCCAATTTCTTGGAAGAGTTTTAGAAGGATGGGTGTTAGCTCTTCTCTAAATGTTTGATAGAATTCATCTATGAAGCCATCTGGTCCTGGACTTTTGTTTGTTGGAAGATTTTAAATCACAGTTTCAATTTCATTACTTGTGACTGGTCTGTTCATATTTTCTATTTCTTCCTGGTTCAGTCTTGGAAGGTTATACCTTTCTAAGAATTTGTCCATTTCTTCCAGGTTGTCCATTTTATTGGCATAGAGTTGCTTGTAGTGGTCTCTTAGGATGCTTTGTATTTCTGTTGTGTCTGTTGTAACTACTCCTTTTTCATTTCTAATTTTATTCATTTGAGTCCTCTCCCTCTTTTTCTTTTTCTTTTTTTGTGGTACACAGGCCTCTCACTGTTGTGGCCTCTCCCGTTGTGGAGCACAGGCTCCGGATGCTCAGGCTCAGCGGCCATGGCTCACAGGCCCAGCTGCTCCATGGCATGTGGGATCCTCCCAGACTAGGGCACGAACCCGTGTCCCCTGCATCGGCAGACAGACTCTCAACCACTGCGCCACCAGGGAAGCCCCGTCCCTCTTTTTCTTGATGAGTCTGGCTAATGGTTTATCAATTTTGTTTATCTTCTCAAAGAACCAGCTTTTAGTTTTATTGATCTTTGCAGTTGTTTCCTTTGTTTCTATTTCATTTATTTCTGCTCTGATCTTTATGATTTCTTTCCTTCTACTAACTTTGGGTTTTGTTTGTTCTTCTTTCTCTAGTTCCTTTAGGTGTAAGGTTAGGTTGTTAATTTGAGATGTTTGGTGTTTCTTGACATAGGATTGTACTGCTATAAACTTCCCTCTTAAAACTGCTTTTGCTGAATCCCATAGGTTTTAGATTGTCGTGTTTTCATTGTCATTTGTCTCTAGGTATTTTTTGATTTCCTTTTTGATTTCTTCAGTGATCTCTTGGTTATTTAGTAATGTATTGTTTAGCCTCCATGACTTTGTGGGTTTTACGGGTTTTTTCCCTATAATTGATTTCTATTCTCATAGTGCTGTGGTCAGAAAAGATGCTTGATATGATTTCCATTTTCTTAAATTTACTGAGGCTTGATTTGTGACCCAAGATGTGATCTATCCTGGAGAATGTTCCATGCACTCTTGAGAAGAAAGTGTAATCTGCTGTTTTTGGATGGAATGTCCTATAAATGTCAATTAAATCTATCTGGTCTATTGTGTCCTTTAAAGCTTGTGTTTCCTTATTAATTTTCTGTTGGATGATCTGTCCCTTAGTGTAAGTGAGGTGTTAAAGTGCCCCACTATTGTTACTGTTGACTTCCTCTTTTATAGCTGTTAGCAGTTGCCTTATATATTGAGGTGCTCTTATTTTGGGTGAATATATATTTATAATTGTTATATCTTCTTGGATTGATCCCTTGATCATTACATAGTGTCCTTCCTTGTCTCTTGTAACGTTCTTTTTTTTTCCTTCTTTTTTGGCTTGCAGTACTTGGGCCTCTCACTGTTATGGCCTCTCCCATTGCAGAGCACAGATTCTGGACATGCAGGCTCAGCAGCCATGGCTCACGGGCCTAGCCACTCCACGGCATTGGGATCTTCCCACACTGGGGCACGAACCCATGTCCCCTGCATTGGCAGGTGGACTCTCAACCACTGGGCCACCAGGGAAGCCCCGTTCTTTTTTTTAAAGTCTATTTTATCTGATATGAGTATTGCTACTCCAGTTTTGTTTTGACTTCCATTTGCATGGAATATCTTTTTCCATCCCCTCACTTTCAGTCTGTTTGTGTCCCTAGGTCTGAAGTAAGTCTTTTGTAGACAGCATATATATGGGTTTTGTTTTTGTATCCATTCAGTGAGCCTGTGTCTTTTGGTTGGAGCATTTAATCCATTCATGTTTAAGGTAATTATTGATATGTATGTTCCTATTACCATTTTCTTAATTGTTTTGGGTTTATTTTTGTAGGTCCTTTTCATCTCTTGTGTTTCCCACTTAGAGAAGTTCCTTTAGCATTTGTTGTAGAGCTGGTTTGGTGGTGCTGAAATCTCTTAGCTTTTGCTTGTCTGTAAAGCTTTTGATTTCTCCATTGAATCTGAATGAGATCCTTGCCGGGTAGAGTAATCTTGGTTGTAGGTTCTTCCCTTTCATCACTTTAAGTATATCATGCCACTCCCTTCTGGCTTGTAGAGTTTCTGCTGAGAAATCAACTGTTAACCTTATGGGAGTTCCCTTGTATGTTATTTGTCATTTTTCCCTTGCTGTTTTCAATAATTTTTCTTTGTCTTTAATTTTTGCCAATCTGATTACTATGTGTCTCCATGTGTTTCTCCTTGGGTTTATCCTGTATGGGACTCACTACACTTCCTGGACTTAGGTGGCTATTTCCTTTCCCATGTTAGGGAAATTTTCGACTATAATCTCTTCAAATATTTTCTCTTATCCTTCCTCTCTCTCTTCTCCTTCTGGGACCCCTATGAGGCAAATGTTGTTGCGTTTAATGTTGTCCAAGAGGTCTCTTAAGCTGTCTTCAGTTCTTTTCATTCTTTTTTCTTTATTCTGTTCCACAGCAGTGAATTCCACCATTCTGTCTTCCAGGTCACTTATCCGTTCGTCTGCCTCAGTTATTCTGCTATTGATTCCTTCTAGTGTATTTTTCATTCATTTATTGTATTGTTCATCTCTGTTTGTTTGTTCTTTAATTCTTCTAGCTCTTTGTAAAATATTTCTTACATCTTCCCAATCTTTGCCTCCATTCTTTTTCCAAGGTCCTGGATCAGCTTCACTATCATTATTCTGAAATTTTTTTTCTGGAAGGTTGCCTAGCTCCACTTTATTTAGTTGTTTTTCTGGGGGTTTATCTTTTTCCTTCATCTGGTACATAGCCATCTGCCTTTTCATCCTGTCTATCTTTCTGTGAATGAGGATATTTTCTCATGTATCTTTTTGAATTATAGTTTTCTCCAGATATATACCCAGAAGTAGGATTGCTGGATCATATTGTAACTCTATTTTTAGTTTTTTATGGAACCCCTGTACTGTTCTCCATAGTGGCTGCACTGATTTACATTCCCACCAACAGTGTAGGAGGGTTCCTTTTTCTTCACACCCTCTCCAGCATTTATTATTTGTAGACTTTTTAATGATGGCCGTTCTGACTGGTATGAGGTAATACTTCATTGTAGTTTAGATTTGCATTTCTCTAATAATTAGAGATGTTGGACATCTTTTCGTGTGCCTGTTGGCCATCTGTATATCTTCTTTGGAGAAATGTCTATTTGGATCTTCTGCCCATTTTTTGATTAGGTTTTTTTTTTTTTTGATATTGAGCTCTTTGAGCTGACAAACAGCATAGACTTGAGTCTTAGACTACTAACATGGCACACAAAGCCCTGAGTATCCCATCTCTGCCACTCTTCTCTGGCCTTAGCTCTCCACGTCCTGTCTCCAGCAGCTGCACTCTGCTGTCTCCCTTTACACTTCTGCTCTTCCATGAGTCTGTGTCTCTGCTTATGCCATTCTCTCCACAGGAACTGCCCATTCCCTTTCCTCATCTAGTCATCTTTAAGTCTCAAGTCAGTTATCATTGCCTCCAAGATGCCTGCCATGACCAAGTCAGAATTTTTGTTACATGAGTAATTTGCAAGGATTATTGTAATATTGCAGTTTTGATAAATCATCCACAGAATAGCTCTGGCAAAATATAAATTTTCTGTTTGGGCTTTTATCAACCAATAGAAAATGTGCCTAACAGACACCCACATCCTAATTCTACCTCTGACTCCATTCTTCATTCTCTTCCTTAACCCTTAAGCGTCCCTGACTTTGAACTCAAAATAATCCCTTATGTTTAACTCATTTCTGTAGTTTATTTCACCTTTGAACCTCAACCCACTTCTGTCTTACATCCCTATCTGAGCCTTACCCTTTCTGCAACACCCATACCAGGGAAAAGAGAACCAGCAGTAGCATGTGGCTCAGTGATGGGGTGCAGGATAACTTATTTGTACATGTGGTTAAATAACTATTAAAAGGCTCAGGGTTTTAGTTTATTTGAAGTTTTTTTCCTTCACCATTTTAACTATGAATTACATCATAAAGAAAAAACCATAAAACCTAAGTGTCCAGTTTAGTGAATAATAATAAATAACCACATAACTACTATCAAGTGATGAAACATTAACAATAGTAGAGAAGGTCCCCATATTTTCCACCTCCATGAACATAATTTCTCCCTCCACAATAGAGGTGCTTGTATGGACATAATCCTTCCCTTCCCCTGGAGGTAACCATTATTCTGAATATTTTGTGATAATAATTGCTCTGCTTTTTTCTTTAGTTTACCACATGATTCCTAAACAATGCAGTTTAGTTGGTTTTATTTTTGTTTTTCTACTTTAAATAAATTGAATCATGCTTTATATACACTGCATATTGCTTTTTATTTTTGATCATAATTATATAAAATTTATCCATGTTATATATACCTATAGTTTGCTCATTTTCATTGCTGTATGTTATTCATTGTTTCAACACACTACACATTTTTTATCCATTCTAGAGTCAATGAATTTGGTGTTGGGTTTTGTTTTGTTTTGTTTTTAACGAGTGTTGGTTTCTTTTTTCAGCTTTATTGAAATATGATTGATCTTTAGCATTGTGTAAGTTTAAAGTATACACATGTTGATTTAATATACTTATATATTGTGAAATGATTGCCATAGTAGAGTTTTTAAGACCTCCATCACCTCACATAGTTATATTTTCTTTTTTATGGTAAGAACATTTAAGACCTGCTCTTTCAGCACCTTTCAAGTACTTTGATAGAGTATTGTTAACTATTTTCACTATGCTGTAAATTAGATCCCCAGAACCTATTCATCTTATAATTGGAAGTTTATACCCTTTAACCAGTATCTCCCCATTTCAACCACTGCTCAGCCACTTGTAAGCACCATTCTACTGTTTCTACGAATTCAGCATTTTAAAATTCCACATGAAAGTGAGATCATACTGTACTTGTCTTTCTCTGTCTGACTTATTTCACTTAACATTTTTACATACATCTTCTTTATCCAATCCCCCACTGGTGGACAGTTAGGTTTTTCCATATCTTGGCTATTGTAAATAATGCTGCAATAAGCATGAGAGTGAAGGTATCTCTTCAATAGATGTCCTGTTTTCTTTTCCTTTGGATATACACCCAGAAGTGGGATTGCTGGATCATATGATAGCTCTATTTTAAATTTTTGAGGACCTTCCATACTGTTTTCTGTAATTTCTGTACCAATTTACATTCCCACCAACAGTGCACAAGAGTTCCCTTTTCTCCATATCCTTGTCAACATTTGTTCTTTCTTGTATTTTTGATAATAGCCATCCTAAGTGGTGTGAGATGCTATCTTACTGTGGTTTTGACTTGCATTTCCCTTATAATTAGTGATGTTGAGCACATTTTCATGTACCTTTTGGCCATTTGTATGTCTTCTTTGGGAAAATGACTATTAATTCCTCTTCCCATTTTTCAATCAGAGTTTTTTCCTTTTTTGCTGTTGAGTTGTATATGTTCCTTACATACTTTGTACATAAATCCTTTATCAGATGTATGACTTGCAAATAATTTCTCCCTTTCCATAGGTTTCCTTTTTACTCTGTTGATTATTTCTTTGTTGTGCAGAAGATTTTTAATTTGATGTAGTTCCACTTATTTTCGCCTTTGTTGCTTGTGCTTTTGGTGTCATATTCATATCCAAAAAATCATTGCCAAGACCAATGTCAAAAAAGCTTTTCCCCTGTTTTCTTATAGGAGTTTTACAGTTTCAGGTATTATGTTTAAATTTCTAATCCGTTTAAAGTTAATTTTTGTGATTGGTATAAGGTAGGGTTCCAATTTCATTCTTCTGTACATGATTATAAATTTTTCCAGTAACATTTATTGAAGAGACTATCCTTTCCTATTCAATATTCTTGGCTGTCTTGTCAAATATTAGTTGACCCTATATGCAAGTGTTTATTTCTTTGCTCTTGATTCTGTTCCTTGCTATGTGTGTCTATTTTAATGCCAGTACCATACTGTTTTGATTACTATAGTTTGAAATCAGAAAGTGTGATTGCTTCTGGCTCTGTTCTTCTTTCTCAGGATTTTCTTGGCTATTTGCAGTCTTTTGTGGTTCCATACAAATTTTAGTATTATTTTTTCTACTCTTGTGAAAAAATGTCATTGAGATTTTGATAGGGATTATATTGAATCTATAGATGGCTCTGAGTAGCAGGGACATTTTAACAATATTAATTCTTCTGATCCATGAACATGGGATATCTTTCCATTTATTTGTGTCTTCTTAAATTTATTTCATCAAAGTCTTATAATTTTCTGTTTACAGATATTTCACCTCGTTGGTTAAATATATCCCCAAGTACTTCATTTTCTTGATGCTATTGTGAATGGGATTGTTTGCTTTATTTATTTTTCAAATAGCTCACTGTTAGTATATAGAAAGGCAACTGATTTCTGCATGTTGATTTTGTATCCTGCAACTTTACTGAATTTGTTGACAAGTTCTAACAGTTTTTGGTGGCTTCCTTAGGATTTTCTAAATATAAGATCATGTTATCTACAAAGACATTTTTATTTCCTTTTCAATTTGAATGCTTTTTATTTATTTATTTATTTATTTATTGCCTGGTTGTTCTGGCTAGGACATCCAGTACTATGTTGAATAGGAGTGGTGAGATTGAGCACCCTTGTCTTCATCCTGACCTTAAAGCAAAAGTTTTTAACATTTTGCCACTGAGTATGATGATAGCTATGGGCTTGTCATATATGGCTTTTATTATGTTGAGGTAGATTTCTTCTATACCCAATCCACTGAGCGTTTGTATCAAGAAAGGATGTTGTGTTCTGTCAAATGCTTTCTCTGTGTGTATTGAGATGATCAAATGATTTTTGTCTTTCATTCTATTAATGTGATGTGTCATATTTATTGACTTGTATATATTGAATCATCCTTGCAACCCAGGGATAAATCCCACTTGATCATTGTGTATGATCCTCTTGGTGTGCTGTTGAATGTGGTTTGCTTGTGTGTTGCTGAGAATTTTTACATCTATATTCATCAGGGATATTGGCCTCAAGTTTTCTTTCCTGTGACGTTCCTATCTGGCTTAGGTATCAAGGTAATGCTGGCCTCATAAAATGAGTTGGGAAGTGTTCCCTCTGCCTCAATTTTTGGAAGAGTTTCAGAAGTATTGGTATTAATTCTTTAAATGTTTGATAGAATTCACCAGTTATTTTTTTTTTTTTTTTTTTTTTTTTTTTTTTTTTTTGTGGTACATGGGCCCCTCACCTCTGTGGCCTCTCCCATTGTGGAACACAGGCTCTGGACGTGCAGGCTCAGCAGCCATGGCTCACGGGCTCAGCTGCTCCGCGGCATGTGGGATCCTCCCAGACCGGGGCACGAACCCATGTCCCCTGCATCGGCAGGTGGACTCTCAACCACTGCGCCAACAGGGAAGCACTGTTGTTGTTTTTATTGGGAGATTTTTGCTTATTGATTAGGTCTTCTTACTCATTATTAGTCTGTTCACATTTTCTATTTTTTCAGGATTCATTCTTAGTCGGTTGTGTGTTTGTAGGAATCTGTACATTTCTTCTAGGTTATACAATTTTTTGGTATGTAATTGCTCACAATATTCTCTTATGAGCCTTTGCATTTGTGTGGTATCAGTTGTGATGCCTTCTTTTTCATTTTTTTATTTTATTTATTTGAGACTTTTGTCTTTTCTCTTAGCCTAGTTAAGAATGCGTCAATTTTGTTTCTTCTTTCAAAAAGCCATTTCTTAGTTTTGTTGATTTTTTTTCTATTGTTTTTCTAGTCCCTACTTGATTTGTTTCTGCTCTGATCTTTATTATTTCTTTCCTTCTGCTCACTTTAGGCTTAGTTTGCTTCTCTTTCTCTAGTTCCTTGAGGTGTAAAGTTAGGTTGTTTATTTGAGATCTTTTTTCTAAATGTAGGCATTTATTACTTCCCTTTTAGTCTTTTGATACATCTCATAAATTCTGTTATTTTGTGTTTATGTTTTCATTTGTCTTGAGGTATTTTAAAAATTTCCTTTGATTTCCTCTTTGACCCAATTATTGTTCAAGATTGTGCAGTTTAAATTGCATGTATTAGTGATTCCTCATATTTTCTAACTATTACTGATTTCTAGTTTCATTCCATTGTGGTTGGAAAAGATACTTGGAATGATTTTTTTTTTAATAAATTTGGACTTTTATTTATTTATTTATCTATTTTTGGCTGTGTTGGGTCTTTGTATCTGTGTGAGGGCTTTCTCTCGTTGTGGCAAACGAGGGCCACTCTTCATCGTGGTGCACAGGCCTCTCACTATTGCAGCCTTTCTTGTTGCGGAGCACAGGCTCTAGATGCGCAGACTCAGTAGTTGTGGCTCATGGGCCTAGTTGCTCTGCGGCATGTAGGATCTTCCCAGACCAGGGCCAGAACCCATGTCCCCTGCATTGGCAGGCAGATTCTCAACCACTGTGCCACCAGGGAAGCCCCCAGAATGATTTTAATCTTCTTAAGTTTTTAAGACTTAAAAATTATTTTATGACCTCACATGTGATCTGTCACTGGTAAGGATAATTTTATAGGCAAATACAGAACAATATAGCACTGTAATTGTGGTGCATGAATCACTTTTAACCCTAATATAAAAGTTAAAAGACAAAAATTTGTTAATAGATGCATAACACACAAAAAAGTAAGCTCTGACTACACGAACACAAAGGGGGCAGGTAGTAAAAGTGTAGTTTATTTATGTGATTGAAGTTGCTATCAACTTAAAATAGTTTTATCTATAACATATTTTATGTAAGCCTCAAGTTACAAAAAAGTAGTGTATAGTTTCTATCAGATATATTATTACAAAAGATAAAGAGAAAAAAATCAAAGAAAAGCACTACAAAAATCATCAAATAACAAGGAAAACAGCAATAGGGAAAG
>NW_006779799.1:242294-252583 GCF_000442215.2 Lipotes vexillifer | reverse complement strand
AAGAGAAGAATAACACAACTGCAAGTCAGACCAACAAATTAACAAACTGGCAATATTAAGACCTTATTTATCAATAAGTACTTAAATTCAAATGGATTAAACCCCCAATCAAAAGGCATAGAATGACTGAATGGATTTTTTAAAAAAACATCCAGCAATATGCTGTCAACAAGTGACTCACTTTACATTTAAAGACACACATAGGAGAAAAGTGAAGGGATGAAAATAGATTCCATGCAAATTGTGAGAGAGCTTTACTCTCCTCTGGGTGGTGAGATTATTTTCTTCTCTATTTATTCAACAAATATTTATAAATGCTGGTTTGGGAAGCAGAGCCTTGAGGCAGTAGTTCAGTTTTGGACATACTGGTTTGACGTGCTTGTAAGTCAAGTAAGAGAGAAACACTCCCTGAAAAGGGGAAATTAGTCTAATGTTTCAAATGCTGAAAAATCAATTAAGAAACAAAAAGATATTTATTAAATTTAGCAGCATGTATAAACATATATTGATGTTACAACTAGAATACTTTTCTAAAAAGTATAAGAAGTTGGGCACTAGATAGTGAAATCTGCTAATGATAATTAATAGTAATAAAATAAATAGTCATATTCCTTTTAGAAATCATTTTGCTCAATTCATATCAAGAATTTTTAAAGTGTTCATAACTTTTGATCCAGTAATCACATTTTCAAGAATCTAATCAAAAGAAATAGTGCTAATGTAGAAAAGACTGTATCTGTTAATGTCCATGGCAATAATATTTACAAAAGTGAAAAAATAAAGCTACCTAAATGTCCAATAGGGGAGTGTTAAGTAAGTAATGATAACTCACTCAATGGAATATTATGCTGTCATTTAAAATGGAATATTATGCTGTCACTTAAAATATCATTTTAAATGATATATCGACTTCAGGTTATATAACATGAATACATAACAGTAACCTACATTTGGTAAATCCTAAGAAAATATCCTAAATATGTTTTTTATACTTTTGATTATTTCTTTGTGGTAATTTTTTTCTATATTTATAAAACCATCTTTAATGACCATTAATTACCCTATTAATGGAGAAACATATGTTCTTAAGCTCGTTGACATAATTATCTTAACTTTATTTTAGTCTATCCTTTTTTCTATCATCTTGCTGTATAGGTTGCTTGTTGTATTTTATTTCCATCTTATTCTTTGCTACAATAAGAATGCTCCATTTAGTCTTTTCCTTTGCAGGTATATGAAGGATAGTTGTATTTAAAATTCTGAATAGTGAATAAGATTTTTAGAAACAAAATTTAAATGATCTATTATTTATCAATATTTACCAGGCAAATCTAGTTTTTCTATCAAAATCATTAAACTTGTATTCTTCAAGGAAGCCTTCCCTGACCACCATTACTACTCTCAAAATATAGGTTAAATCCTCCTATTAGGCAATCCCGCAGTCCCAATAAATACACACTTGCTGGTAATCATTACAGCAATCTCAAATGTTTCTTTGCGGGTGGTTGACATATTTCTAGGAAGTTAAACAGGACCATTATTGGAGGACTCTAGACTGGCCCTCATTATCTGATTTTTTTATTCTAGGGATTCCCCATAATGAAACTGTTGCCTCTATTATAAAAAGACTTTATTAGGAATTATTCCAGTCAATTCAACATCCCCTTAAATCTCATGAGGAAAACAGGGAGCATGTCAGATCTATCTTTATACTAATAGAATTTATCCTAGAGCCTCCACATATATTTGAAATATGCCTTGAAGGGTATGTTGTTTTGAAGTCAAGCTCATATAGAAATAATTCCAACAGATTAGTTTTAGAAACTCCATTTTGTATTTCATTGACATTAAAACTAAGGGTATTGAGGACCTTCAAGATAGCGGAAGAGTAGACGTGGAGCTCACCTTCCTCCCCACAAATACATCAGAAATACATCTACATGTGGAACAACTCCTACAGAACACCGACTGAACACTGGCAGAAAACCTCAGACTTCCTAAAAGCTATGTGGCTGACAGGGTCTTGGTGTTCCAGCTGGGTGTCAGGGCTGAGCCTCTGAGATGGAAGAGCCAAGTTCAGGACATTGGACCACCACAGACCTCCCAGCACCATGTAATATCAATCAGCAACAGCTCTCCCAGACATCTGCGTCTCAACACTAAGACCCAGCTCCACTCAAAGTCCAGCAAGCACCAGTGCTGGACACCCCATGACGAACAACTAGCAAGACAGGAACACAACCCCACCCATTAGGAGAGAGGCTGCCTAAAACCATAATAAATATACAGATGCCCCAATACACACCACTGGACATGATACATGCCCACCAGAGAGACAAGATCCAGCCTCCTCCACCAGAATACAGGCACCAGTCACCTCCACCAGGAAGCCTGCACAACCCACAGAACAAACCTCACCCACTGGGGGCAGACACCAAAAACAAAGGGTACTACGAACCTACAGCCTGCGAAAAGGAGACCCCAAACACAGTAAGTTAAGCAAAATGAGAAGACAGAGAAATATGCAGCAGATGAAGGAACAAGGTAAAAACCCACCAGACCAAACAAATGAAGAGGAAAAAGGCAGTCTACCTGAAAAAAAATTCAGAGTAGATAGTAAAGATGATCAAAAAATTGGAAATAGAATGGAGAAAATACAAGAAACGTTTAACAAAGACCTAGAAGAACTACAGAGCAAACAATGATGAACAACAACAATAAATGAAATAAAAAATTCTCTAGAAGGAATCAGTAGCAGAATAACTGAGGCAGAAGAATGGATAAGTGACCTGGAAGATAAAATAGTGGAAATAACTACCACAGAGCAGAATAAAGAAAAAAGAATGAAAAGAATTGAGGACAGTCTCACAGACATCTTGGAAAACATTAAGCACAACAACATTAGAATTATAGGGGTCCCAGAAGAAGAAGAGAACAAGAAAGGGTCTGAGCAAATATTAGAAGAGATTATAGTTGAAAACTTCCCTAACATGGGAAAGTAAATAGTCAACCAAGTCCAGGAAGTACAGAGAGTCCCATACAAGATAAATCCAAGGAGAAACATGCCAAGACACATATTAATCAAACTATCAAAAATTAAATACAAAGAAAAAGTATTAAAAGCAGCAAGGGAAAAGCAACAAATAACATACAAGGGAATCCCCATAAGGTTAACAGCTGATCTTTCAGCGGAAGCTCTTCAAACCAGAAGGGAGTGGCAGGACATATTTAAAGTGATGAAAGGGAAACCCTTCAACCAAGATTACTATACCCAGCAAGGATCTCACTCAGAATCGATGGACAAATTAAAACATTTACAGACAAGCAAAAGCTGAGAGAATTCATCACCACAAAACCAGCTTTACAAAAAATGCTAAAGCAACTTCCTTAGGCAGGAAACAGAAGAGAAGTAAAAGATCTACAATAACAAACCCAAAACAATTAAGAAAATGGTAATAGGAACACACAAATTGATATCTACCTTAAATGTAAATGGATTAAATGCTCCAACCAAAAGACATACACTGGCTGAATGGATACAAAAAGAAGACCCATATATATGCTGTCTACAAGAGACCCACTTCGACCTAGAAACCCATACAGACTAAAAGTGAGGGGATGGAAAAACATATTCCATGCAAATGGAAATCAAAAGAAAGCTGGAGTAGCAACACTCATATCAGACAAAATACACTTTAAAATAAAGACTATTACAAGAGACAAAGAAGGACACTAGATAGTGATCAAGGGGTCAGTCCAAGAAGAAGATATAACAATTCCTGCAGCAATGAGGTGCTCCAACATAGGAGCACCTCAATACAAAAGACAAATGCTAAGAGCCATAAAAGGGGAAATTGACAGTAACACAATAATAGTAGGGGACTTTAACACCCAACTTTCACCAATGGACAGATCAACCAAAATGAAAATAAATAAGGAAACACAAGCTTTAAGTGATACATTAAACAAGATGGACTTAATTGATATTTATAGGACATTCCATCCAAAAACAACAGAGTACACTTTCTTCTCAAGTACTCATGGAACATTCTCCATGATAGATCATATCTTGGGTGACAAATCAAGACTCAGTTACTTCAGGAAAATTGAAATCGTATCAAGTATCTTTTTCGACCACAACACTATGAGACTACATATCACAGGAAAAAAAAAACTGTAATAAATGCAAACACATGGAGGCTAAATAATATGCTATTAAATGACCAAGAGATCACTGAAGAAATCAAAGAGGAAATCAAAAATTACCTAGAAACAAATGGCAATGAAACACAATGACCCAAAACCTATGGAATGCAGCAAAAGCAGTTCTACGAAGGAAGTTTATAGCAATACATTCCTATCTCAAGAAACAAGAGAAATCTCAAATAAACAACCTAACCTTACACCTAAAACACTTAGAGAAAGGAGAACAACAACAACAAAAAAAACAAAGTTAGCAGAAGGAAAGAAATCATAAAGATCAGGTCAGAAATAAATGAAAAAGAAATGAAGGAAATGATAGCAAAGATCAATAAAATTAAAAGCTGGTTCTTTGAGAAGATAAACAAAATTGGTAAACCATTAGCCAGATTCATCAAGAAAAAAAGGGAGAAGATTCAAATCGACAGAATTAGAAATGAAAAAGAAGTAACAACTGACACTGGAGAGATACAAAGTATCATGAGAGATTAATACAAGCAATTATATGCCAATGAAATGGACAGCCTGAAAGAAATGGACACATTCTTAGAAAAGCATAACCTTCCAAGACTGAACCAGGAAGAAATAGAAAATATAAACAGACCAATCACAAGCACTGAAATTGGAACTGTGATTAAAAATCTTCCAACAAACAAAAGCCCAGGACCAGATGGATTCACAGGTGAATTCTATCAAACATTTAGAGAAGAGCTAACACCTTTCCTTCTCAAACTCTTCCAAAATATATCAGAGGGAGGAACACTCCCAAACTCATTCTATGAGGCCACCATCAACCTGATATCATAACCAGACAAAGATGTCACAAAAAAAGAAAACTACAGGCCAATATCACTGATGAACATAGTTGCAAAACCCTCAACAAAATACTAGCAAACAGAATCTAACAGCACATTAAAAGGATCATACACCATGATCAAATGGGGTTTATCCCAAGAATGCAAGGATTCTTCAGTATATGCAAAACAATCAATGTGATAAGCCATATTAACAAACTGAAGGAGAAAAGCCATATGATCATCTCAATAGATGCAGAAAAAGCTTTTGATGAAATTCAACAACCATTTATCATAAAAAGCTCTCCAGAAAGTAGCTGTAAAGGGAACTTACATAACAAAGGCCATATATGACAAACCCACAGCCAACATTATTCTCAATGGTGAAAAACTGAAACCATTTTCACTAATATCAGGAAGAAGACATGGTTGCCCACTCTCACCCCTATTATTCAACATAGTTTTGGAAGTTTTAGCCACAGCAATCAGAGAAGAAAAAGAAATAAAAGGAATCCAAATCAGAAAAGAAGTAAAACTGTCAGTGTTTGCAGATGACATGATACTATACCTAGAGAATCCTAAAGATGTACCAGACAACTGTAGAGCTAATCAATGAATTTGGTAAAGTAGCAGGATAGAAAATTAATGCACAGAAATCTCTTGCATTCATATACACTAATGAAAATCTGAAACAGAAATCAAGGAAACACTCCCATTTACCAATGCAACAAAAAGAATAATATACCTAGGAGGACACCTACCTAAGGAGACAAAAAACCTGTATGCAGAAAATTATAAGACACTGATGAAAAAAATTAAATATGATACATAAGGCACTGGTCAAAGAAATTAAATATGATACAAACAGATAGAGAGATATACCATGTTCTTGGATTGGAAGAATCAACATTGTGAAAATGGCTGTACTACCCAAAACAATATACAGATTCATTGCAACCCCCATCAAATTACCTATGGCATTTTTCACAGAGCTAGAACAAAAAATTTCACAATTTGTATGGAAAAACAAAAGACCCCCAATAACCAAAACAATCTTGAGAAATAAAAATGGAACTGGAGGAATCCGGCTCCCTGACTTCAGACTATACTACAAAGCTACAGTAATCAAGACAGTATGGTACTGGCACAAAAAGGGAAATATAGATAAATGGAACAGAATAGAAAGCCCAGAGATAAACCCACTTGCATATGGTCACCTTATCTTTGATAAAGGAGGCAAGAATGTAGAATGGAGCAAAGATAGCCTCTTCAATAAGTAATGCTGGGAAAACTGGACAGTTACATGTAAAATAATGAAATTGGAACACTCCCTAACACCATACACAAAAATAAACTCAAAATGGATTAAAGACCTGAATATAAGGCCAGACACTATTAAACTCTTAGTGGAAAACATAGGCAGAACACTCTATGACATAAATCAAAGCAAGATCCTGTTGTCCCACCTCCTAGAAAAATGGAAATAAAAACAAAAATAAACAAATGGGACCTAATGAAACTTCAAAGCTTTTGCACAGCAAAGGAAACCATAAACAAGATGAAAAGACAACCCTCATAATGGGAGAAAATATTTGCAAATGAAGCAACTGAAAAAGTATTAATCTCCAAAATATACAAGCAGCTCATGCTGCTCAATATAAAATAAACCAACAACCCAATCCAAAAATGGGCAGAAGACCCAAATAGACATTTCTCCAAAGGTGATATATAGATTGCCAACAAACGCATGAAAGGATGTTCAACATCACTAATCATTAGAGAAATTCAAATCAAAACTGCAATGAGGTGTCACCTCACACCAGTCAGAATAGCCGTCATCAAAAAATCTACAAACAATAAATGCTGGAGAGGATGTGGAGAAAAGGGAACCCTCTTGCACTTTTGGTGGGAATGTAAATTGATACAGCCACTATGGAGGACAGTGTGGATGTTCCTTAAAAAACTAAAAATATAACTACCATATGACCCAGCAATCCCACTTCTGAGCATATACCCTTAGAAAACCATAATTCAAAAAAAGTCATGTACCACAATGTTCATTGTAGCACTATTTGCAATAACCAGAACATGGAAGCAACCTAAGTGTCTGTCGACAGATGAATGGATAAAGAAGATGTGGCACATATATACAATGGAATATTACTCAGCCATAAAAAGAAACGAAATTGAGTTATTTGTAGTGAGGTGGATGGACCTAGAGTCTGTCATACAGAGTAAAGTAAGTCAGAAATAGAAAAACAGATACCATATTCTAACACATATATATGGAATGTTAAAGAAAAAAAATGTTCTAATGAACATAGGGGCTGGACAGGAATAAAAATGCAGATGTAGAGAATGGACTTGAGGACACAGGGAGGGGGACGTGTAAGCTGGGCGAAGTGAGAAAGTAGCATTGACATATATACACTACCAACTGTAAAATAGATAGCTAGTGAGAAGCAGCTGCATAGCACACGGAGATCAGCTCGGTGCTTTGTGACCACCTAGAGGGGTAGGAAAGGGAGTGTAGGAGTGAGACGCAAGAGAGAGGGCATATGAGGATGTATGCATACATACAGCTGATTCACTTTGTTATACAGCAGCAACTAACACAACAATGTAAAGCAGTTATACTCCAATAAAGATGTTAAAAGAAAATAAATAAATAAATAAAATTTTAAAACTAAGTGTATTTATTTAAGAGCCTCCATAATATCAGTTTATTCAGGATTCTGATTGTGCATAGTATTTTCAACATGTTGGAAATTATGACATTTATCATTCATAAGGTTCTAATAGGGAGGAGGCTATATAGTAGGAAAAAAACCAAAGCTGAATCTTGAAAATGTGGTAAATTTATAAATATAAACAATGTCTTAACTAAAATAATAAATTCACTATATCATGATGTAATTTCCGAATAATTTTGGCTCTGAAAAGATTAAAAAGAGGAATTTTTTTTTTTTTTACAGAATTCCATAATACTTAGCAAACAGTTGGCCACTTTGGGACAGAAGCCTGCCATATATACAGTTCTGAGGAGAAAAGTTTATTTTCCACATAGAAAAATGAAGAATGGGTATTTAATTTTTAAATTTCAGATATAAAATTTATGTTTAAAATTAAGTAAAATAATTATCAGAAACTTCAAGAAATTTAAAAACCCTAGTGGAATTTCATGGAATATCTTATACTTAATTTCCAAGTAGCTTCTTTGAACACATTAAAATTGTGATAATCAGAACTAGTTACCAACTCAGAAAATATCAGTCACACTCCAATAGTTTCACAATTTGTATTAGTAGCTAAAGGTCAATGCAAGAGTCTCATTCAGGATGGTGGCAAATCCTAGCAATATCTCAAAACGTTTCCTGCTTGTTCTTTAAAGTGAGCCACAGTGATATGACTGATATCACGATCATTACCACCATCAGTGCATGGGTTTACGTGCTCTCACACACACATACACACACCCCTGAGAAGTAAAATCTGTTACTGTTAAAGTTAGTAGGTGATCATGGGGTTTAGACAAACATTTTTTAAAATTTTATTTTATTGAAGTATAGTTGATTTACAATGTTGTGCTAATTTCTATATATAGCAAAGTGATTCAGTTATACATATACATATATACATTCTTTTTTATATCCTTTTCCATTATGGTTTATCACAGCATATTGAATATAGTTCCCTGTGCTACACAGCAGGACCTTGTTTTTTATCCATCATATATATAATAGTTTGCATATGCTAATCCCAATCTCCCAATCCATCCCTCCCCCACTCCCCCTCTCACTTGGCAACCACAAGTCTGTTTTCTATGTCTGTGAGTCTGTTTCTGTTTTGTAGATAAGTTCATTTGTGTCATATTTTAGATTCCACATATAAGTGATATCATATGGTATTTGTCTTTCTCTTTCTGATTACCTTCACTTGGTATGATAATCTCTAGGTCCATCCATGTAGCTGCAAATGGCATTGTTTCATTCTTTTTTATGGCTGCGTAATACTTCATTGTTTATAAATACCACATCTTCTTATCCATTCATCTGTCAATGGACACTTAGGTTGTTTCCATGTCTTGGCTATTATAAATAGTGCTGCAATGAACATTGGGGTGCATGAATCTTTCCAAATTATAGTTTTGTCCAGATATACGCCCAGCAGTAGGATTGCAGTGTCATATGGCAACTCTATTTTTAGTTTTCGGAGGAACCTCCATACTGCTTTCCATAGTGGCTGCACCAATTTACATTCCCACCAACAGTGCAGGAAGGTTCCCTTTTCTCCACACCCTCTCCAGCATTTATTATTTGTAGACTTTTTAATGATGGCCATTCTGACTGGTGTGAGGTGGTACCTCATTATAGTTTTGATTTGCATTTCTCTAATGATTAGTGATGATGAGCATCTTTTCATGGGCCTGTTGGCCATCTGTATATCTTCCTTGGAGAAATGTTTATTTAGATCTTCTGACCATTTTTCAATTGGTTTTTTTTTTTTTTGGTATTGAGTTATATGAGCTCTTTGTATATTTTGCACATTGATCCCTTGTAAGTCACATCATTTGCATATATTTTCTCCTAGTCTATAAGTTGTCTTTTCATTTTGTTTATGGTTTCCTTTACTATACAAAAGCTTGTAAGTTTGATTAGGTCCCATTTGTTTATTTTTGCCTTTATTTCTATTACCTTGGGAAACTAACCTAAGAAAACATTGGTACAATTTATGTCAGAGAATGTTTTGCCTATGTTCTCATCTAAGAGTTATATGGTGTCATATCTTATTTTCAAATCTTCAAGCCATTTTGAGTTTACTTTTATGTATGGTGTGAGGATTTGTTTTAACTTCATTGATTTACATACGGCTAGACAGACTTTCTTAAGTTATTGAGCACCTAGGCACAGGGCAAGGTGCGTATAACTAAAAGACACAATACTTGCAGTCATTGACCTTATAGTTTAGTGGGGGAGACAAGTAAACAAATAGATGCTATGATAGAAGTGAGCCCAGGGTGAAGTGAAATATATAGATGGTACAGCAACTAAGGCTTCGAGGGTGCACTAACTAAGCCTCAGGGAGGACGTTCCTAAAGAGGTGACATCTGCACTATTGAAAAGAAATAAAAGTGAGCCAATTGGAGGAAGCTTTCAAAGAGCAGGGCAACACATAAGAGGGCCTTCAAACAGAGACCTAAGAAAGCAGATGCATTCTAGGAGATGCAAAGAAGTTCAATTCATGGTTAAAGTAGAGGGTGTCATTTAGAGAGATAAAATATTAATCTGGAGCTGA
>NW_006779799.1:233441-242284 GCF_000442215.2 Lipotes vexillifer | reverse complement strand
TGCTGATCTTATAAAACTTTGGGTGTTAGGGAGGGAGGAGAAGCAGTTGCTATAAAACTAAGCCAAAGGCCTTGTCTCATTTAGCAGGCAGGTAGGAAGGTTATTGGTACCATTTGTTTCTTCTCTATTTTTAACGGCTTTATTGAGATATAATTCATATACTACACAATTCACCCTTTTAAAGTGTACAATTCAATGATTTTTAGGATATTCACAGAGTTGTGCAACCACTGTCTAATCCTAGAACATCTTTATCAACCCAAAAAGAAACCCCATTCCCTCCTCCCCCAGCCCTTAACACTGCTAACCTATTTTCTGTCTCTGTGGTTTTCATATTCTGGATTGTTTCATATCAAGAGGATCATACAATATATGTTCTTTTGTGACTGGCTTCTTTCTGTTAGCATAATGTTTTTAAGGTTCATCCATGTTGTAGCATATTTCAGTACAGTTGATCCTTGAACAACAAGGGTTTAAACTGCACAGGTTCACTTATACACAGATCTTTTTTTTCAATACATATGTACTACAGTACTACACAATCTACAGTTGGTTGAATCCATGGATGTGGAACTAAGTGTATGGAGAGCCAACTGTAAAGTTATACACAGACTTTTGACTGTTGGAGGAGGTGGGTGGTAGGGGAGGCAGCACCCTGACCCCTGCATTGTGCAAAGGCCAAATGTATTTCATTTCTTTTTATTGCCAAGTAATATTCCATTATATAGGTATACCAACATTTCATTTATTCATTCTTTAGTTTCTGAACATTTTGGTTGCTTCTGCTTTGGGTCTATTATGAATAGTGCTGCTATGAACATTTATATACAAGTTTTGTGTGGACATTTTTCATTTCTCTTGCATATATACCTAAGAGTGAAATTTCTGGGTCATATGGTATCTAATTTCACTTCTTTGTGGTCAGAGAAAATACTTTATATGATTTCAATCCTTTTAAACATATTGAGGTTTATTTTATAACCTTACATGTGGTCTGTCCTGGAGAACTTTCCATGTACACTTAGGAAGAATTTGTAGTTTTCTGTTGTTGGGTGGAGTGTTCTATAGATGTCTGTTAGGTCTAGCTGGCTTATAGTGTTGTTCATGTCTTCTGTTTCCTTGTTGATCATCTGCTTGTTGTTTTACCCATTATTGAAAGTGGTATATCAAAGTCTACAACTATTATTGTTGAATTATTTCTTTCTCCCTTTTTTTCTGTCAGGTTTTGTGTCACGTATTTTATGTCTCTGTTGTCAGATGAATACATTTATAATCATTATACTTCCCTGATGGACAGACCATTCAACATTATAAAATGTCCCTCTTTATTTTTGGAACTTTTAATTTTGTTTTAAAATGTATTTTGTCTGATATTAGTATATCCACTCCGTTGCATGAAATATTTTTCCCATCCTTTTTTTCCCAACCTATTTGTATTTTAGAATCTAAAATGCATCTCCTATAGGCAGCATATAGTTGGATCTTCTTTTGTTACCTAGTCTCTGCCATTTCACAGGTCTGCTTAGTCCCCTCACATTTAAGGTTATTACTGACATAGTTGGATTTATGTCTGTCATTTTCTTTGAATTTAATATATTTCTTAGGTCTTTTTTTCATGTATTCCTCCTCTACTGTTTTCTTTAGTATTATTTTCAGTGTGTAACAATTTAATTACATTAATTTCTTTCACTATTCAAAACTTACAATGGGATTATAGTACTAAAGACAGTGTAGTACTGGCACAATGACAGATATATATAGATATATATATATATATATATATATATATATATATATATATATAATCAGAATCTAATTCAGATTTATGCTAACTTAATTCCAGTGAGATATAGGAAAGCATTCCTATTTCCTCCCCCAACTGGCCTTGTTTGCTACTATTGTTATGCATATTATTATATCTATATATGCTATAAACCCAATGACACATTGTTATAACTATTAGCTTGAGTAATTTTATACCTTTTAAAGAAGCTGAGAGAAGGAAGGAGAGCCAGTATACATGTATAGAACTTGTATTAACTTCCTTATTTACCATATATGGTTTTCTTCATTTGTTCTTATGGATTTGAGTTATCATCTGTTGTCATTTCCTTTCTCCAGTATAGCTGTGTTCCCATCCCTCTCTATAATGTTATTATTAGCAAATATATTATATTTTTATGTTATAAGCCCAAAAATACAATTAAACACATGTTGCTTTATAAAATTGCTTTTAAAATCAGTTAAGAGAAAAACATAGAAACATACATTTTTTCTCTTTTTTTTTTTTTTTTTGGCTGTGTTGGGTCTTCATTGCTGCACATGGCTTTCTCTAGTTGCGGCGAGTGGGGGCTACTCTTTGTTGTGGTGTGCGGGCTTCCCATCATGGTGGCTTATCGTTGCAGAGCATGGGCTCTAGGTGCATGGGCTTCAGTAGTTGTGGTGCATGGGCTCAGCAGTTGTGGCTTGTGGTCTCTAGAGCGCAGGCTCAGTAGTTATGGTGCACAGACTTAGTTGCTCTGCAGCATATGAGATCTTCCCAGACCAGGGCTGGAACCTGTGTCTCCTGCATTGGCAGGTGGATTCTCAACCACTGTGCCACCAGGGAAGCCCCATTTATACTCTTTTATAATTGTATAATTACCTTTACCATTTTTGTGTGTGTTTTTTTTTAATGTGGATTTGAATTACTGTGTGCTGTGTCTTGCTTTCAACCTGAAGAACTTCCTTTAGTATTTCTTATAACGCAGATTTTCTATGACAAGTTCTCTTCTTTTTGTGTATCTGGAAAAGTCTTATTTTCTACTTCATTTTTGAAAAATAGTTTTGCTGGATATAGAATTTCTGTTGACTTTTTTTCTCTCCACACTTTAAATATGTGATTCCACTGCCTCTGCCCTCCATTATTTCTTATAAGAAGTCAGCTTTTAATTTGGTGTGTGTGTGTGTGTGTGTGTGTGTTGGGTGAGGGGTTGTTCCTTCTTTATAATGTGTTGATTTTCTCCTGCTGTTTTTGAGATTTTCCTTTACTTTGGCTTTCAGCATTTTTGCTACGATATGTTAAGTGTGTGGATCTCTTTGTATTGATCCTACCTGGAGTTTTTTGAGCTCCTTAAATATATAGATTGATTTTCATAAAATTTGGGCAGTTTTCAGCTATTGTTCAAATTTTTCCCTCCTTTTTTTCTCTCATTTTCTTCTGACACTCCAGCTACATATATGTTGATGCAGTTAATGATGTCACACATTTCACTGAGGTTCTACACATTTTTCTTTACTTTTTTTCCCTCTCTTTCTTCTCTGGATTGCATAATCTCAATCATCCTACAAGTTCAGTAGTTCTTTCTTCTCACATTTCAAATCTACTGTTTAGTCCCTCTAGTGGATTGTAATTTTTTGTTTCCTTGTTTATTTGTTTAGTGATTGACTGGACTATTTTAGTGAAGTTTATTTCCCCCACAATATGAAGTCTCTGAGGTCATCCCTCAAAAGGCACAGTCTTGGGCATGCACATGACCAACCTTGTTGTTTTATATTTTAAAATATTACCCAGTAAACTCATTCCTTCAAAAACTAAATTACAAAGAAAAAAAAAAGAGTTGGTGGAGGAACCTATAAATTAAAAGATATTTAACTTAAATACTGTCTGGATATTTAGATATTCAGTAACTACTATTAAAATATTATGTGATGACTGTCATGTCACTTGTTTTTTAGAAAGTTTTTTTCTTTTAAAGATATATAAAACTGAAATGGTAATAAAATTAATCTCCTTCTTCAAGACATCAAGCCCAGATTGTTTTGTGAGGAAATTCTCCTAAGGCTATTGGCATAAAATAACAATCTCTATGTTATTCAAACTATATAACATATGTTTAAGAATATGGAAATCTTTTCAATTCATTATGTAGGGCTAGCATAGTTCAAATATAAAAAATTGGGCAGGCAGAGCTCAAGAATATGTTAATTTTTCTTTTAATATAGATGCATTGTTACTATATTAAAATCAACACCACTTTATTTTTCAACATGAACATGACTTTAAAATTTCTAGAGTGTGGTTACATATGCAAAGATGTTTCAACATCAGGAAATTAATGTAATTTACTATAGTAATAGATTAAAGGGAAAAAATGACATAATTGTTCATGATAAGTATGAAAAGAGTTTTTGATAAAATCTAACATGCATTTTTGACTTTATAAATGGTTAATAAGTTGGAATTAGGAGAAAATTTGCTTAACTTAAAACAAGTATACATATCAGAGACTAAGTTAATTGATAAAACATGAATTATTCTCATTACATCATGAAAAATAAAAGCATGCCTATTTTTTACTTGTTCTCCCACATTGTATTTATAATCCCAACAAATGTGAGATGACCAAAGGAAGAAGGGTAATAAGAAGAAAAATGTAATAGAGTGAGCAGGAGGAGGAAGGGAAGGAAGAAGATTTCTGAAGAGGAGAGGAGGAAGTGAAGAAAATGGAGAAGGAGATTAGGTTTGGGGAGAACATAGGGAAATATTGGGAGTGTGAATTGGTAAAACAGGTAAGTTGAAAAATATAGACTTGTTTAAAATATTTTGGAGGGAGATTGCTGCAGAATGTGTATTTTAAATAAATGTAACCTATGACTTAACATTCCAACTTCTAAGAATTTTTTCTATAGAAATACTAGCATAAGTTTGTAAAGTATTTGTATATATATGTTTATTTAAGAATACTTTGTGGTGAATTGTACCAAATATTTAAAGGAGACTTACTACCAATCCTTTTCAAACTCTTCCAAAAAATAGAAGAGGAGGGAAATCTTCCAAACTCATTTTTCAAGGCTAAAATTACCCTGATACCAAAACCAGAAAAGAACACTAAAAGAAAAGAAAACGTCAGGCCAATACCTGATGAATATAAATATAAAAATTCTCGAGAAAACCAAATTTGACAATACCTTTAAAGGCTCATACACCATGATCAAGTGGGATTCATTTCAGGGATGCAAGGATGGTTCAACACGCACAAATCAATCAGTGTAATACACCAGATTAACAAAATGCAGGATAAAAATCATATGTTTATCTCAATAGATACAGAAAGATCATCTGGCAAATTTTATCATCAGTTCATGACAAAAACTCTCAAGAAAATGAGTATAGAGGGAACATACATAATAAAGGTGAGTATAATAAAGGCCATATATGATGAGTCCACAGTTAACCTTATAATCAATGGCGAAAAGCTGAAAACTTTTTCTCTAAGGTCAGGAACAAGACAAGGAGACCCTCTCTCACCACTTACATTCAACATAGAACTGGGAGTCCTAGCCAGAGTAATTAGGCAAAAAATAGAATAAAAGGCACCTAAATTGGAAAGGAAGAAGTAAAACTGTCTCTTTTTATAGATGACATGATCTTATGTATACAAAACCCTGAAGACTCCTCCAAAAACTATGAGAACTAATTTAAAATTTCAGTAGATTGCAGGATACAAAATCTATATACAAAAACCAGTTGTATTTCTATACACTAACAATGAACTATCAGAAAGAGAAACTCAGAAAACAATCCCATTTACAATTTCATCAAAAGAATAAAATACATAGGATTAAGTTTAACCAAAGTGGTAAAAGATCTGTACACTGAAAACTATGGGACATTGATGAAAAAAAAATCAAAGACATAAATAAATGGAAAAATATTACATGCTCATATAGAGAACTAATATTGTTTAAATGTCCATACCATCCAAAGTAATCTACAGATTCAATGCAATCCCTATCAAGATTCCATTGGCAATTTTTACAGAAATAGAACAAACAATTCTAAAATTTGTATGGAACCGCAAAAGACCTCAAATAACCAAAGAATCTTGAGAAATAAGAACAAAGCTGGAAGCATCACACTACCTGACATTACACTGTATTACAAAGATGTAGTAATCAAAACAGTATGGTATGTACATAAAAACACATAGGTTAATGGTACAGAATCAAGAGCCCAGAAATAAACCCATGTATACATGGTCAGTTAATTGATGACAAAGGACCCAAAATATACAATGGAGAAAGGATAGTCTCTTCAATAAATTGTGTTGGGAAACTGCAACATGCAAAAGAATAAACCTGGAAACTTATTCTACATCATACACAAAAATGAACTTGAAATGAGATTAAAGACTTAAATGTGTGACCTGAAACCATAAAACTCATAGAAGAAAACGTAGATGTTAAGCTCCTTGACATCACTCTTGGAACTGATATTTTGGATCTGACACCAAAAGCCAATTCAACAAATAAAAAGACAACCTATCAAATGGGAGCAATTAATTGCAAATCATGTATCTGATTGGGGTTAATATCCAAAATATATTAAGAACTCATGCAACTCAATAGCAACAACAACACCAAAATCAGATATAAAATAGAGGAACTAAATGGTCATTTTCCCAAAGAAGACATATAAGTGGCCAACAAATATCTGAAAAGGTGCCTGACATCACTAATCACAAGGGAAATGCAAATCAAAACCACAATGAAATATCACTTCATACCTGTTAGAGTGATCATCATCAAAAAGACAAGAGTTAACAAGTGTTGGCAAGGATGTGGAGAATAGAGAACTCTGGTGCTTTGTTGGTGGGAATATAAATTGGTACAGCCTTATGGAAAACAGCATGGAGCTTTCTCAAAAAATTAAAAATAGAAGTACCATATGATCAAGCAATCTCACTTCTGGGTATATCTCTAAAGGAAAGGAAAACAGGATAATGAGATATCTGCATTCCTATGTCTACATCAGCATTGTTCACAGTAGACTATCTCTATATTATGGGATATTATTCAGCCATGATAAAGAAGAAAATCCTGCCATTTGGCAACATGGATGGACTTTGAGGGCATTATGCTAAGTGAAATAAGCCAGACAAAGACAAGAGATACTTCATGGTATTAGTTATGTGTGGAATCTGAAAAAAAAAAAAAAAAAAAAGTCAAACTCAGAGAAACAGTGGTCACTAGGGCTGGGGGGTGAGGGAAATAGGGAGAGGTTGGTAAGAAATGTATGAACTTTCAGTTATAAGATGAATAAAGTCTGAGGCTCTAATGAAAACCGTGGTGACTGTAGTTGATACCCTGTATACTTGAAAGTTGCTAAGAGAGTAGAACTTAAATGTTCTCGCCAAGAAACAAAGAAAGAAAGATAAATGTGTGAGATGATGGATGTTAATTAACCAGATTGAGTGGGAGGGAATCCTTTCACATTATGTATGTATATCAAGTGATGTACACTTTAAATATCTTACAGTATTATTTGTCAATTATAGCTGAGCAAAGCTGAAATTTTAAAATATTTTACAAACAAAAAGCAAAAGTTGAAATAACTTAAAAACTTATCAGGTGGGAAATCTATTCTGCTGTAAGAAGTTAAGTTTTTGCCTAGCTTTATACTGCTATAAGTCACATTATCCTACTTACAAATAGGTTTTTCATGGAGAAATATATTTTCAAACATTTCCTTCTTAAGCTATGTTCCTTATATTAAGAATATTTGCATAGATATTTTTATCCAGTTGGGTTAATTAGAGCTAAATTAATAATAACATAGTGAGTTAATTATCACCAACATCAGTGGGTAAAAATCAGTCTCCTAAGATAAACATAATGAGCTAACACAAATTTCCACTATATTCTAATAAATGTATAGTCTCAAGTTTATATTCCAATATCCATAGAACTATTAAATAAAATTTTGAACATCACGTAAAAGCTCTTTGCCATTTTTAGGAAGCAAACCTATTCAGAAATTCAACTTTATTATCAAATATTGTCAGGACAAGATGGTGGAGTAGTAAGATGCTGCCTGGGTATACCTCCTCCCATGGATATGCCAAAATTACAACTACATATAGAGAGACTATCTCTGAGAACAACCTGAAGACTAGCAGAAAAGATATTCCACAACTAAAGATAAAAAGGAAAAACCACATTGAGGTGGGTAGGAGTGGCCAAGACAGTCTAACTGGGACTCACACTGCTGGCATTGCAACCCAATGGCAGGAGGGATATCATAGCCTTGGAAGTCCTCCCCTGAGGAGTGAGGGCTCAGCCCCACATCAGGCTCCCCAGCCTGGGTGACCTGCACTGGGAAGATGGTTTCCCATAATATCTGGCTTTGAAAACCAGTGGTCTTTATGTCTAGGAGAGCCAGACAGCTGTAAGAAACCAAAAATCTGCTGTTAAAGGGCGCATGCAAATATTCACTCCCTCCAAGTCCCAGCACAGGGGCAGCAGTCTGAAAAGCACCTGGGTCATATGTGAAGGAGATTTATTGACTAATTTTAGGACATATGCCTCAGGGGCAGAGATCTGTTGGAACTTTCTCTGGGTACTGAGGAGCTGGTGAGCATCAGATTTGTTGTTGTTTGTTTATGGCTCGCCCTCTACCTAGCTGTCCCAGTGCTGGCAGGCACCATATCTGACTCTCCCTATTTAAACTATTAATACTGATTGCCCTGTTCTGGGTTCACCTGTGGACCTTATATAGTCAGTGCTACTCCAAAGTGATCCCCCCACCCCACCAGACCCAGCAGTCACCCTCAGCTGTCACTAGAGTCCTCCAAATGGCCCCCTTTACCGCCAGACCCAGCCAGCAGCACAGCCCTTCCAAAGCGGCCTCCCAATACACCAGTTCCAGTGGGTAGCATCCACTAGCACCAGAGCCCCTCCAAAGTGGCCCCCTGCCCCACCACACCTGGAGGCCACCCTCAGTTGGTACTGGAAACTCTCCTAAATGGCCTTCCCACCCCACCAGTTCCAGTGGATGCCTCCAACGAGCACCAAAGCCCCTC
>NW_006779799.1:230822-233431 GCF_000442215.2 Lipotes vexillifer | reverse complement strand
TCCCTACCAGTCTTATTGGGCACCCTCAGCTGCCACTGGCATCCCCTCAAAGTGATCCCTGCCTCAGAGGCAAGCCTTGCATAGTAGAGCACTTGCAACAGTTGCAACCAGAACTCATAGCCCACTGTACAGAGGCCAGCCCTGAACACTAGCATGGTATTGCCATGAGAGGAGGACATACAGCTTACACAAGGAACACTCCTGGAGTACCTGGCTGTGGCTACCAGGGGGTACCACACTACTGGACCACACAGGACACCTCCTACATAAAGCCACTCTTTTAATACTGGGGAAAGTAGCTAATCTCCCTAATACACAGAAACAAACACAAAGAGTTAGGTAAAATGAGACAAAAGAATATGTTCCAAATGAAAGAATTAGAAAAAACCTCAAAAAAAAAGAAACAAAAAGAAGTAAATGAAACAGGTTAGCAACCATCCAGATAAAGAGTTCAAAGTAATGGTCATAAAAATACTCACCAAACTCAGGAGTGGAATGGAGGAACACAGTGAGAACTACAACAAAGAGACAGAATATATTTTAAAAGGAATCAAAGCTAAAGAATACAATAACCAAAATAAAAAGTACACTAGAGGGAACCAATAGCAGATTAGATGATACAGAAAAATGGATCTGGAAGACAGGCTAGTGGAAATTACTCAATCAATACAGCAAAAAGACCAGAAGACTACCAGAGCTCATCAATGAATTCAGTAAAGTTGCAGGATGCAAAACTAATACACAGAAATCTGTTGCATTTATATACACTAACAACAAATTTCAGTAAGAGAAATTAAGGAAACAATCCCACTTACCATTGCATCAAAAACAATAAAATTCCTAGGTATAAGCCTACCTAAAGAGGCAAAAGACCTGTACTCCGAAAACTATAGGATGTTGATGAAAGAAATTAAAGATGACACAAACAAATGGAAAGATATACTGTGTTCTTGGAGTGGAAGAATCAGTACTGTTAAAATGACTATACTACCCAAGGCAATCTACAGATTCAGTGAAATCTCTAACAAATTACCAATGGCATTTTTTACAGAACTAGAACAAAGAATTTTAAAATTTGTATGGAAACACAAAAGACCTCAAAAAGCCAAAGCAATCTTGAAAAAGAAAAATGGAGCTGGTGGAATCAGACTCCCTGACCTCAGACTATACTACAAAGCTACAATCATCAAAACAGTATTGTACTGGCCCCAAAACGGACATATAGATCAATGGAAAAGTATAGAAATCCCAGAAATAAACCTATGGCCAATTAATCTACAACAAAGGAGGCAAGAATATACAATGGAGAAGAGACCATCTCTTCAACAAGTGGAGCTGTGAAAACTGGACAGCTACAAGTAAAAGAATGAAATTAGAACATTCTCTAACACCATACACAAAAATACTCAAAATGGATTAAAGGCCTAAACATAAGACTGGATACTATAAAACTCCTAGAGGAAAACATAGGCAGAACATTCTTTGACATAAATCACAGCAATATTTTGGGGGGTCCATCTCCCAGAGTAATGGGAATAAAAGCAAAAATAAACAAATGGGACCTAATGAAACTTAAAAGCTTTTGCACAGCAAAGGAAACCATAAACAAAATGAAAGGACAACCTACTGAATGGGAGAAAATGATGCAACTGACAAGAGATTTATTTCCAAAATATACAAGCAGCTCATACAACTCAATAACAAAGCAAAATAAGCAAACAAAAACAACCCAATCAAAAAATGGGCAGAAGATCTAAATAGACATTTCTCCAAAGAAGACATAAGGATGGCCAACAAGCACATGAAAAGATGCTCAACCTTGCTAATTATTAGAGAAATGCAAATCAAAACTACAATGAGTTATCACTTCACTCCAGTAAGAATGACCATCATCAAAACGTCTACAAATAATAAATGCTGTAGAGGTTGTGGAGAAAAAAGAACCCTCCTACACTGTTGGTAGGAATATAAATTGGTATAGCTACTATGGAGAACAGTATGGAAGTTCCTTAAAAATCTAAAAATAGAGTTACAGTATGATCCTGCAATCCCACTGCTGAGTATACATCTGAAGAAAACTATAATTTTAAAGGGTACATGTACCTCAATGTTCATAGCAGCACTATTTACAATAGCCAAGACATGGAAGCAACCTATATGTTCATCTACAGGTGAATGGATAAAGAAGATGTGACATATATATACAATGGAATTTTACTTGACCTTAAAAAAGAATGAAGTAATACCATTTGCAGCAACATGGATGGACCTAGAGATTATCATATTAACTGAAGTAAGATCAACAGAGAAAGAAAAATATAATATGATATCACTTAATGTGTGGGATTTTTTTTAAAGATACAAATGAACTTATTTACAAAATAGACTCACAGACTTAGAAAACAAACTTATGGTTACCAAAGGGGAAGGGGGCAGGGGGAGATAAATTAGGAAGTTGGGATTAACATATATGCACTACTATTGTATAAAATACATAACCTACAAGGACCTATTGTATAACACCAGGAGCTATATTCAATATTTCGTAAAAACATATATATATATATATATATATATATATATATATATATATATATATATATATATAT
>NW_006779799.1:219908-230811 GCF_000442215.2 Lipotes vexillifer | reverse complement strand
AACATATATATATATATATATATATATATATATATATATATATATATATATATATATATCCTTTTTCAGATCCTTTTGTGCTGCACAGATTCACTGTGCTGTACACCTAAAACTAACACACACAATAATGTGAATTAACTATACTTCAATTAAAAATTTTAAAAATAAATTAATTAAAATTTGAAAAAAAAAACAGAAAAAGACAAAAGAAACCCCCAAAATGAGGATAATTTAAGGGACTAGAGGGGCAACCAGTTGTAGTTATCTTTGCATTTTAGGGGTCTCAGAAGAAAAAGAGAGAAAGGAAAAAAAATGCAGAAAACCTATTTGAAGAAATAATGGCTGAAAATTATCCTAACCTGGTGAAGGAAGCAAGCATCCAAGCCCAGGAATGACAGAGTCCCAAACAAGGTAAACTCAAAGTAGTCCACACCAAGACACATTATAATTAAAATGCCAAGAGTGAAATATGAAGAGAGAATCTTAAATGCAGCAAGAGAAAAACAAATACTTACATGCAAGGAAATCCCCATAAAAATATTAGCTAACTTTTCAGCAGAAACTCTACAGGCCAGAAGGGAGTGGCACAACATATTCAAAGTACTGAAAGGAAAAAACTTACAACCAAGAATACCCTATCTGACAAGATTATCATTCAGAATTGAATGAGAGCTAAAGAGTTTTCCAGACAAGGAAAAGCTAAAGGAGTTAATCACAATTAAACTAACCTTTCAAGAAATGTTAAAAGGACTTCTTTAAACAGAAATATATATATATATATAAGTAGAAATACGAAAATTATGAAAGAAAAAATATCACTGGTAAAGGCAAGACTATGGTAAAGGTAATAGATCAACCAACTATAAAGCCAGTATGAAGGTTAAAAGACAAAACTAATAAAATCATGTATAGCTACAATAATTAGTTAAGGAATACACAAAACAAAAAGATGGTGTAAAAAACAAAACCTTGAGAGGGGGAGTAAAAATATAGTGCCTTTAGAACATGCTCAAACACTTTAGAGCATGCATCACCTTCAAATAGACTGCTGTGTACATAGGTTGTTATATAAGAACCTCATGGTATGGACTTCCCTGATGGCACCGTGGTTAAGAATCCGCCTGCCAATGCAGGGGATATGGGTTCGAGCCCTGGTCTGGAAAGATCCCACATGCCATGGAGCAACTAAGCCCCTGTGCCACAACTACTGAGCCTGTGCTCTAGAGCCCAAGCCACAACTACTGAAGCCCGCACACCTAGAGCCCATGCTCCACAACGAGAAAAGCCACCACAATGAGAAGCCCATGCACCGCAATGAAGAGTAGCCCCTGCTCGCTGGAACTAGAGAAAGCCCATGTGCAGAAATGAAGACCCAATGCAGCCAAAAATAAAATATTAAATAAATTAATTAATTTTAAAAAAGAACCTCATGGTAACCACAAACCAAAAACCAATAATAGAGCCACAAAAAATAAAAAGAAAGGAATACAGCTATTGTACTAAAGAAAGTCATCAAAATACAAGGAAAGAGAATAAGAGAAGAAGAAAGGAACAGAGAACAACAAAAATAACCAGAAAACAATTAACAAAATTGCATAAGTACATATCTATCAATAATTACTTTAAACGGAAATGGACTAAATGCTCCAATCAAAAGACATGGAGTGACTGAACGGATTTAAAAGCAAGATCCATATATATGCTGCCTACAAGAGACTCACTTCAGATCTAAAGAAACACACACAGACTGAAAGTGAAGGGATGGAAAAACATACAGGCATACTTTGTTTTATTGTGCTTTACTTTATTGCACTTTGCAGATATTGTGTTTTTTACAAATTGAAGGCTTTTGGCAACTCTGCATCTGTCAAGATCAGTACCATTTTTTCCAACAGCATTTGCTCACTTTGTGTCTCTGTGTCACATTTTGGTAATTCTTGCAATATTTCAAACTTTTAATTATTATTATTTATATTATTATTTAGCTGATTATATTTAATGTAATATTATTATACAAGTTTTGGTGGGTTTTGGTCAGTGATCTGTGATGTTACTATTGCAAAATGATTACAACTAGCTGAAGACTCAGATATTGGTTTGTAATTTTTACCAACAATGTATTTTTAATTAATATATGTACATTGTTCTTTTAGAAAATGGTGTTGCACACTCAATAAACTATAGTAAGTGTACACATAACATTTCTATGCATTGGGAAATGAAAAAATTTGTGTGATTTGCTTTATTGCAATATATGCTTTATCACAATGGTCTGGAACTGAACCTGTAATATCTCCAAGGAATACCTGTATTCCATGCAAATGGAAGCAAAAAGATAGCTGGGGGGAGCAATATTTATATTGGACAAAATAAACTTTAACACAGGCTGTAATAAGAGACAAAGAAGAACATAAGTAATGATAAGAGGATCAATCCAAGAAGAATATATAACACTTGTAAATATATATGCACCCAACAGAGGACCACCTAAATGCATAAAGCAAATATTAACAGACAGAAGAAATTCACAGTAATACAAAAACAGTAGGGTTCTTTAAACACCACTTATATTAATGGATGGATTATCTAGACAGAAAACCAGTAAGGAAACACTGACTTAAAAAGGGAAACCTCCTGCACTGTTGGTGGGAATGTAAATTGATATAGCCACTATGGAGAACAGTATGGATTTTCCTTAAAAAACTAAAGATAGAGCTACCATATGACCCAGCAATCCTGCTACTGGGCATATACCCTGAGAAAATTAATTCAAAAAGAGACATGTACCACAATGTTCATTGAAGCACTATTTACAGTAACCAGGACATAGAAGCAACCTAAATGTCCCTCAACAGATGAATGGATAAAGATGTGGCACATATATACATTGGAATATTACTCAGCCATAAAAAGGAACGAAACTGAGTTATTTGTAGTGAGGTGGATGGACCTAGAGTCTGTCATACAGAGTGAAGTAAGTCAGAAAGAGAAAAATAAATACTGTATGCTAACGCATATATATGGAATTTTAAAAAACAGTACTGATGAACCTAGTGGCAGGGCAGGAATAAAGATGCAGATGTACAGAATGGACTTGAGGGCACAAGGGGGAAAGGGAAGCTGCGATGAAGTGAGAGAGTAGAATTGACATATATACACTACCAAATGTAAAATGGATGGCTAGTGGGAAGCTGCTGGATAGCAGAAGGAGATCAACTCCAGGCTTTGTGACGACCTAGAGGGATGGGATAGGAAGGGTGGGAGGGAGGCTCAAGAGGGAGAGGATATGGGGTATATGTATACATATAGCTGATTCACTTTGTTATACAGCAGAAAATAGCACAACATTGTAAAGCATTTATACTCCAATAAAGATGTTGAAAAAAATGACACATTAAATCAGGCTACCTTACGAGGTGCATCCAAAACATTCCACCCAAAAACATCAGAATACACATTCTTTCAAGTACACGTGGAATATTCTCCAGGATAGGTTACATGTAATGACACAAAAGAAGTCTCAATACATTTTAAAAGATTGAAATCATATCAAGCATCTTTTCCAGTCACAATGGTATGAGACTAGAAATCACCTACAATAAGAAACTAGAAAAAACACAAGCACGTGGAGTCTAAACAACCATTCGGTCATTGAAGATATCAAAGAAAATAAACCAATACCTTGAGAGAAGTAAAAGTGGAAATACAATTCTAAAGTCTATGGGGTGGGGCTTCCCTGGTGGCACATTGGTTAAGAATCCACCTACCAATGCAGGGGACACAGGTTCGAGCCCTGGTCTGGGAAGATCCCACATGCCACGGAGCAACTAAGCCTGTGTGCCACAACTACTGAAGCCTGTGTGCCACAACTACGGAAGCCTGTGTGCCTAGAGCCCATGCTCCACAACATGAGAAGCCACCACAATGAGAAGCCTGCACACTGCAACGAAGAGTAGCCCCCACTTGCCACAACTAGAGAAAGCCCATGCTCAGCAACGAAGACCCAATGCAGCCAAAAATAAAATAAATTTATTTTTAAAAAAAAATAAAGTCTATGGGACGCAGCAAAGGCAGTTCTAAAAGGCAAATTTATAGCAATATAGGTCTACATCAGGAAAGAAGAAAAATTACCAACAAACAACCTAAACTTACATCTAAAGGAACTAGAAAAAGAACAAACAAAGCCCAAAGTTAGTAGAAGGAAAGAAATAGTGACAACCAGAGTGTGGAAACAAATAAAACAGAGACAAAAAAGGAAGGAAGGAGGGAAGAAAGGGTCAATGAAATGAATAGTTGGTTCTTTGAAAGGATAAGCAAAGTTGATAAAACGTTAGCCAGACACATCAAGAAAAAAGACAGTTGGCCTAGATAAATAAACTCAGAAATAAAAGAGAAGTTACAACTGACACCACAGAGATACAAAATATTATAAGGAATTACTATGAAAAATTATACACCAAGAGATAGGGCAACCTGGAAGAAATGGATAAATTCCTAAAAACATACAATCTTCGAAGACTGAATCAGGAAGAAATAGAAAATCTGCATAGACCAATCACTAGTAATGAAATTGAATCAGTAATCAAAAAATTCTAACAAACAAAAGTCCAGGACTAGACGGCTTTACAGGTGAATTCTACCAAACATTTAATGAAGACTTAATAATTATTCTTCTCAAACTATTCAAAAAAAAATTGAGCAGGAACTAATTCAATGAGGCCAGCATCAACCTGATACTAAAACCAGACATAGACATTACAAACAAGAAAATTACAAATCAATATCACTAGTGAACACAGACGCAAAATTACTCAACAAAATATTAGCAAACCAAATTCAACAATTCATTAAAAGGATCATACACCATATTCAAGTGAGATTTATCCTGGGAAAACAAGGGTGATTCAATATCCACAAATCAATCAATGAGATATACCACATTAATGAAATGAAGGATAAAAATCATGTGATCATCTCAATAGATGCAGAAGAGAATTTTTCACAAATTCCATTTATGATAAAGACTCTGAACAAAGTGGGTATAAAAGAAACATACCTGAACATAATAAAGACCACATATGACAAACCCACAGCTAATATCATACTTGGTGAAATGCTGAAAGCATTTCCCTAAGATCAGGAACAACACAAGGATGCCCACTCTCTCCACTTTCGTCAACATAGTATTAAAAGTCTTATCCACAGCAATCAGACATTAAAAATAAATAAAATGAATCCATATTGGAAAGGAAAAAGTAAAAATCCTATAGATCCCACCAAAATACTATTAGAACTAAAAAATAAATTCAGTAAAGATTCAGGAAACAAAATTAGCATATAGAAAGCTGTTGCATTTCTATACACTAGTAACAAAATTATTAGAAAGAGAAATAAGTGAAGGGAACTAAGAGGTACAAACCTATAGTTATAAAATAAGTCACAGGGGTGTAATATACAGTATAAGTAATATAGTCAATCATACTGTAATAATTTTGGTAACAGTTACTAAATTTATCATGGTGATCATTTTGTTATTTATTTGATTGTCAGATCACTACGTTGTACACCTGAAATGAACATAATATTGTATGTCAACTGTACTTTAATAAAATAAAATGTTATATGTCTAGCTAATAAAAAAAGAAATTCAACTTTATGGTAACTAGATACAGAATAAGTATAGATTTAACTTAATTTTTTGGCACATGTATGTCAATTGGTTTCCACAATTGTTTCAACACATGTTGTACATCTACTAATCAAGCTACTGTTAGAAACTAGGGATATAGTCAAGGTCCCTACCTTCTGTATTCAAATTTTAATTGGGAATTCAAATTATTCTAATTCTAAGATGGGAAATGGATAATTAACAATATGTAAACAATATAATATGTTGTATCAAGAACTATGAAAGAAATACACTAGGTGATAATACAGAGAGATCCATTTAGATACCATCTTAGAGGTGGCATTGAGTTGAAATAAAAGGTTTTACATGAACAAGTAATGTGAAAAAATGTGGGAAGACTAATCTAGGTTTTTAAAAACAAACATACTTTAGAGATGTAGCAGATACATAATGTTATAGACCAATACATTTGAAAACTTAAAGAGAAAACATTCTAGAAAAATACAGTTTTTTAAAGGTGACTCAAAAGGAAATATAGAAGTTGAGCAAAGAAACAATCAGTATTTAACAATCTTTAGGGAGGGAGAGAGAGCACTAGCACAGATCATTCCAATCCTAAATTACAGAATGAAGTTAGCAAATTATCATATGCCAATTCAGGCAAGGTCTTTATGAGAAAGAAAAATTATAGGCTTATCTCATTTATGAACTTAGATACAAAACTCTGAGTAAAATATTAGTAAAATAAATCCACCAATATATGAAAAGAGATATGACATAAAATCAAGTTGAAATGAAATGAAGGATAAAAATCATGTGATCATCTCAATAGATGCAGAAGAGAACTTTTCACAAATTCCATTTATGATAAAGACTCTGAACAAAGTGGGTATAAAAGAAACATACCTGAACATGATGGTATAAACTTCTGGTTTATACCAGAAATGCAAGGTTAGTAGTATAATATTTTAAATGTTTTAATGTAATTTACTGCATTAATAGATTAAAGGAGAAAACTACCTAATCATCTTAATAGGGACAGAATGAAGCTTTACTTTATTCTTACCTCATATCATAATTACTTACCTCATATCATACATTAAAATAATCTGAGATTAATAATAATGATGATGATAATAATAATAAAATAACCTCAGAAGACATACATGTGGAAGGCTAAACTGAAAAACTTTTAAAAAGAGATAGGAAAATATCTTTATTGCCTCAGGATAGGAAAAAGTTTCTATAATCAATAAAAGTACCTCAAATTATAAAAGCAAAGATTTGACAAACAACTCATTAATAGGTACATGAAATGATGTTTGACTTTATTAACAATTAGAGAAAAATATTAATAGCCCAGAAAGGTCTATTTTACATACACCAGATTGATAAATATGTTAACATTTTAGACTGTTGGTAAAAATATGTTTCAGCATTCAGGTTGCTATAACAAAATACCATTAACTGGGTGACTTATAAACAACAGTTTATTTTTCACAGTTCTGGAGGCTGGAAGTCTGAGATCAGGGTGCCAGTGTGGTTGGTTGAAAGCCCTCTTCTGGGTGTCAGAATTCTCACTGTATCCTAACCTGGTGGAACAGGCTGCGGAGCTCTCTTGGGCCTCTTTTACAAGTGCATTAATCCCACTTATGAGAGTTCTACCCTCATGACAAGCACCTCTCTAAGGCTCCACTTGCTATTACCATAACATTGGGCATTAGGATTTCAATGTATGAATTCTGGGCACACACAAACATTCACACCATAGAAATGTGCATCAATGGAACACTTACATATATTGCTAGTAGAAGTATAAATTGGCACAATTTGAAAGATATTTTTACACTGTCAGCCGAAGTTGAAGATGCATATATCAAATGGTTCAGCAATTCAACACCAGTATATACCTTAGAGAAACCCATGCACAGGTGCATCAAGAGATGTGTGAAAGTATATTTGTAGCAGTATTGTTTCTAATAGGAAAAAAATTGAAACACTAATTTCCATTCATAGAGAAATGGATAAACATTCTCTAGTATAATTATGCTATAGAATATATACATTATACAGCTGTGAAAAATAAATCAAACACAGCAACACAAATCAACATGAATGTATTTCACAAACATATTGAATGAAAAAAGCAAGTCATGGAAGAAAAGTACAGTATGATTCCATTTATATAAAATGCAAAAAGTTGAAAAATTAAATACTATGTAGTTTATTAATATATAATGTGGTAAACTAGTTTTTTAAAGCATGGGAATTGACCCTATATCCTGAAACCTTGCTACAATTTCTTATTAGTTCCAGGAATTTTTTGTCTGTTCTTCGGGATTCTCTACATAGATAATCATGTCATCTGTAAACAAAGAACATTTTGTTACTTCCTTCCCAATCTTGTAAAACTTTTATTTCATTTTCTTGTCTTATTGTGTTAGCTAGAACTTCCAGTATGGTGTTAAATAGAAGTCTTTGCCTTGTTCCTGTTCTTAGGAGGAAAGCATCTAATTTCTCACCATTAAGTTTTTTGTATGTTTTTGTAGATGCTCCTTTATCAAGTCAAGGAAGCTCCCCCTCTGTTGCTAGTTTGCTGAGAGATTTTATCATGAGTGGGTGTTGGATGTTGTCAAATGCTTTTACTACATCTATTGATATGATTATACGCTTTTTCTTCATTAGCCTGTTTATGTGATGGATTATATTTAATGATTTTTAATGTCAAACCAGACTTGCATAACTGGAATAAATCCCATTTGGTCATGGTAAATAAATCTTTTTACACATTATTGGATTTAAAATATCTGTAACTTTATCTGTAATGTCTTTATCTGGTTTTGGTGTTAGAGTAATGCTGATCTCATAGAATAAGTTGGGAAGTATTGCCTCTGCTTCTATTTTCTGGAAGAGATTATAGAGTATTGACATCCTATATTCCTTAAATGTTAGAATTCACCAGTGAACCCGTCTGGGCCTGGTGCTTTTTGTTTTGGAAGGTAATTTGTTATTTATTTATTTTATTTTATGCATATACCCCTATTCACATTATTTCTCTTTGTGTGATTTTTGGTATGTTGTATCTTTCAATTGGTCCATTTCATCTGAGTTATCAAATTTGTGGGCATAGAATTGTCCATTATTTGTTCATTTAATAAGGAGTATTCCTTTATTACTCTTTAATGTCCAGGAGATCTGTAGTGATGGCCCATTTTAATTTCTGATATTAGTAATTTGTGTCTGTTGTCTTTCTTTCTTAGCTCAACTAGAAGTTTATTGATTTTATTGATCTTTTCAAAGAACCAGCTTTTGGTTTCGTTGATTCTCTCTACTGCTTTTCTGATTTAAATTTGCTGATTTCTGCTCTAATTTTTATTATTATTTTTCTTCTGATTGCTGTAGGTTTATATTGCTTTTCTAACTCTAGTTTCTCAAGGTGGAAGATTAGATTATTGATTTTTAGTTCTTTCTTCTTTTCTAGTGTATGCATTTCATGTTGTAAATTTCCCTCTGCACACTGCTTTCAGGTCATCTCCCAAATTTGATAAGTTGTATTTTCATTTATTTCCAAATATTTTAAAATTTCACTTGAGATTTCTTCCTTGATCCATATATTACTTAGAAGTTGTTTAATCTCCAAATATTTAGGGAAATTTCAGGTATCTTTCTGTATTGACTTCTAGGTTAATTACATTGTGATATGAGAGTATACTTTGATAACTTCTAATTTTTTAAGGAGTGCTTTGTGGCCCAGAATATGGTGCATCTTGGTGAATACTCCGTATGAGCTTGAGAAGAATGTGTATTCTCCTGTTTTAGGATGAAGTATTCTTTTTTTTTTTTTTGTGGTACACAGGCCTCTCACTGTTGTGGCCTCTCCCGTTGCGGAGCAAAGGCTCCAGACGTGCAGTCTCAGCGGCCATGGCTCACGGGCCCAACCGCTCTGCAGCATATGGGATCTTCCTGGACCGGGGCACGAACCCATGTCCCCTGCATCGGCAGGCTGACTCTCAACCACTGCGCCACCAGGGAAGCCCAGGATGGAGTATTCTTTAAATGTCAATTAGATACAGTTGATTGATGGTGCTCTTCAGTTTAACTATGTCCTTACTGATTTTCTGCCTGCTGGATCTATTAACTACTGATAGAGAAGTTTTAAAGTATCCAGCTATACTAGTGGATTTTTATATTTATATTTTCTATTTAATAATATTATATTGTATATTTGAAAGTAAGAGAGTAGATCTTAAGAGTTCTTATCATTAAAAAAAATTTTTGTAGCTATGTATGGTGATGGATGTAACGACTTACTGTGGTGATCATTTTGCAACATATAAAAATGTCAAATCATTATACTATACATCTAAAGCTAATAAAATGTTATATGTCAATTATATCTCAGTATTTTAAAAAATCAGGCCAGTGACTATAAGTGAGTGGGTGGAAGAGAGGGAAAGAAGAGACATACAGGAAATTTCCAAGTTACTGGCAATGTTCTGATTCTTGATATGGGTGATTATTACACAGGTGTTCATCTTGGTATTATTCTTTAAGGTGTGTGTTTTGTATCATATACTCTTGTATAACATGATTTATTATTTTGTTTTAAAAATTAGTAAATAAATGATATTTTAAAAGAAATAGAAATAAAATATGCATATGTACAGAATGTCAGATGTCCATTTAACGAATGTTGCCTTGGATGCCATTTAAAACATCTACGGGCTTCCCTGATGGCGCAGTGGTTGAGAGTCCTCCTGCCAATGCACGGGACATGGGTTCGTGCCCCGGTCCGGGAAGATCCCACATGCCGTGGAGCGGCTGGGCCCGTGAGCCATGGCCACTAAGCCTGAGCGTCCGGAGCCTGTGCTCCGCAACGGGAGAGGCCACAACAGTGAGAGGCCCGCATATCGCAAAAAAAAAAAAAGAATATTTGTTTGAGAATATGGAAACACATTCCAGGAAAAAGAGCTGTAAGGGTCAAAACTTTTTCTTTGGGAACTTAAGTGAGGAATGAGGAGAAATGGGGCAGTGGTAATGTTTTAGTACTATTTGTTTTGTTTTACCCAGACTTATGTTGATAAAAATAAAAATTTTTATGAAAGATGATAAATGTCAGTACCACGCAAGATGGATGAGAAGGAGGGGTGCATTTTATTCTTATATTTTCTATTTTTCTGTTCTTAGGACCTGGCATATCTCGATACCGATGACAGAAGATGATGTGCTAAAGGAGATTAGAGGAAATCAAGTGGCTTTTCAAGATTGCTTTAT
>NW_006779799.1:206872-219898 GCF_000442215.2 Lipotes vexillifer | reverse complement strand
TCCTGCTGACTTTTTCTTTGTTAACAATACCTGAGATTCCTGAGTTTTTACCAATATCTTCACCACAGGGTAGTCAGTTAATGGCAGACTGGGCTGCTTGTGTTCCTTCATTTGTTGTTGTGGTAGCTGATATGGAGACCTTTCAGACAAATGATTCATTCCATACTTGGACCAGAATCAGAGTGCCTCCAAACATTCTGACTGATGATGAAAGACACAGTGTGTCTGATGTGACCCTATCACAGGATGGAATATTTTTTTTAATAAATGGTATTCTTTACTTAAAAACTTATAATGCATTCAAAGGACTGGGAAGCAATGAAAATCTTCCTGATGGTGGAATTATTGGCATTACATCAAGAAAATGGTGTTGGATCAACTATTTATTGAAGGTTAGTAAAAAGATTACGTATATGTATATTATACCTGCACATTTAGGTATATCTACCATAGTGTTTAATACAGTGATATATACAGTGATATATGCAGCTCTTTGTAGAATTATTTTTTTAAGATTTATTTTTTATTTTTTAAATTTTTTAAATTGATTTTTGGCTGCATCGGGTCTTAGTTGCGGCACACGGGATCTTCGCTGAGGCATGCAGGATCTTTCGTTGTGGCACATGGGTGTCTCTCTAGTTGTGGCATGCAGGTTTTCTCTTCTCTAGTTGTGGAGGGTAGGCTCCAGGGCATGTGGGCTCTGTAGTTGTGGTGCATGGGTTCCAGAGTGTGTGGGCTCTGTAGCTCATGGCACACAGGCTCTCTAGTTGAGGCATATGAGCTCAATAGTTGTGGCACATGGGCTTAGTTGCCCCGTGGCATGTGGGATCTTAGTTCCCTGACCAGGAATCAAACCCACTCCCCTGCATTGTAAGTCAGATTCTTTACCACTGGACCACCAGGGAAGTCCCTGTAGAGTTATTTATGCTTGTAAATAACTCTATCTTTCTGACCTAGCTTCTCAGAGACCTCTTTACAGAGGTGTACCACCAACTACAGAGAATAAAATGAATCTAAAATATCTTTAATAGATTTAAATAAATGGAAAAGAAAATGGAAAGCATGAGAAAAAAGGAATCTATCAAATGACAAGGCAATGAGTAAAATTAAAAGCAAGGAAGTCATTACCATAAAATTTAGGATAATTTTTATCCTGGAAAGAAAAGATGTAGTGATTGGGAGGGAGCATGTGTGATATTTGGGAGTTCTGATTATATTCTATTTCTTAATCTAGGTAGCTATTACACAGATTTCTGCTTTGTGATCAATCTTCCAGCTATTTATTTATTTATTTATACTTGGTCAATTTTCTATATGTAGATTCTATTTCAAAAATTTTAAATATGTAAAAATAAATGTTAAAATATAACCTAGATAAAACTAACAAAAATTGAAATGTAAAATTCAATGATCACCTTAAATAGAAGATTGGATACAACAAAAATAACTAGTGCATTGGGAAGTAGATAAGAAGAAATCAAACAAAATGAAAAACTGGGAGAAACCAAGGAAAAGAGGGTAAGAGAGATGAAAGAAAGAATGGGAAAGAGAAGATTCAACATATATCTAACCAGAATTCCAAAATGAAATTTTAGCAAGAAAGAGAAAGAGCTGAGACTTTTTCAGACTTAAAGAAAGATATCAATCCTCAATCCATAAATATTAATAAATCCAAGTTGATATAGGAAAAAAGAAAACCCACTTAGATACAAAATAGTGAAATTGCAGGGTATCAAAGACTAATAAGAGATATTAGAAGCATCCAAAGAAAAAGGACAAATTACAAACAAAGTAAAGATAGTAAAACAATTAGAATCAATGGAAGTCAGAATCAATGGAAGTCAGAAGATAGTGAAATACTCAACTGAGGTCAAGTTATTGGCAACCTAAAATTATGTACATTCAATAAAACTATCCTCAAGTATAAGAATGTTTGAAACTATTTTAAGAGTCAAAATCAGAGATTTTATAATATAATTAGAATAATTGAAATAAAATTCATTAGATGTGCTCAATAGCAGAATGGATATGACATGACAGAGGAAACAGTCAATGAGACTGAAGTTATATCAATAGAAAATTTCCAATGTAAACAATAAATAAAAATTGTAAAAGTTGAACCCCAGAGACCTGTGGGACAATACCAAAACGTCTAACATACATGACATTGGAGTCCAAGGAGAAGAGGAGAGAGGATCATGTAGAAAAAAAAATCTGAATAAATAATGGCTAGAAACTTCTCAAATTTGGTAATAAGTATAAACTTATGGAGCCATGAAGCCCAACAGACTCCAGACAATATAGTTGTAAAAGAAACTCATAATCAAACTACTAAAAACCAAAGGAAAAAAAATGTGGAAGCAGCCAGAGGGAAGTGATACATCATATATAGGAGAATAATGATTCAAGTGATAGCTGATTTTTCCTCACAGGCCACAGATAACAGAAGGCAATGAAGCAGTATTAGTAGAGTACTGAAAGAAAGGATCATCAGCATAGAATTCTATTCCAGACAAACATGTCTTTCAGGAATTAAGGAGAAATAAAGACATTCTCAGATGAAGGAAAACTAAGAAAATCTGTTAACAGAATACCTATTCTAAAAGAAATATATGTCTAATGAAGCTTATCAGGTGGAAGGGAAATGGAGAATTTAAAACTTCAGTAATGAGTAAAAAACAACTGAAGTGGTAGATATACAGGTAAAAATTATTTTAGACAAATCATTTTAATAAAATTATTTAATTAGATTTATTAATCTAATTTATTTAATTAGCTAAAATAAAATTCTAATCTAATAATTATTAGATTATTATTAGATTATATAATAATATTTAATCTAATAATAATAGATTGTTATTATATAATCTATTACATAGATTATTTTTATACTCAAGTTCCTTAAAGCTTAGAGTATAAAATTTTTATATTTTTATACTCTTAATTTTTATATTTTTATACTCTTAAGTTCCTTAAAATATGTATGATATGTAAAAGCAAAATTTAAAATATATAACATTTTCTGGTGGGCTTTTTAATGTATGTTGATATAATACATGATTATTACAGCATAAATGAAGAAGGATAAATTAACCCATGGGGTAGTAAGCTTTCTTCATTACACTTGAAATGTTAAATGCATTATTATAACCCCTAGAGCAACCACTAAAAAATTATACAAGATAGAGTTTTAAAAACCTCAACAGATAAATTAAAATGGAATACTAAAAAAAAATTTCTTTTCAGTAACCTAAAAGAAGACAGGAAAGGGAAACACAGAGACAAAAACCAGAGGATACAAACAGAAAACAACAAAATGGTAGTTAAATATAAACATGTCAATAATTTCATTAAATGTAAATAGCCAAAAAATACTAATTAAAAGTCAGAGATTGTCAAATTGGATTTTTTTTAAAAGACCAAACTGTATGCTTCCCATAAGAAACCCACTTTCAATAAAAAGAGACATAGTTGAATTAAAAGTAAAACATTGGAAAAGTATATACTATGCAAACACTAATTAAAGAAAATGGGAGTGGATTTATGAATATCAGACAAACTAGGAAAACAATTGGATAAAAAGGGACATTATATGATAAAAGGGTCAATTTTTCAAGAAGACATAGCAATCCTAAATGTGTATGTATCTAACAAACAAGCTTCATAGCAAATGAACCAAAATTAATTAAATGGAAAAAAGAAACAGATAAATCCACAAAATTGGAAGATTTCCACAGTCCTTTTTCAGTAATAGATAAAACAAGTAGACAGGAAACAAGCAAGGATGTACAAGGATAAATAACACCAGTGGTCAGAAAACTACTGCCCATCTCAGCCAAATCAAGTCTGCTGTCTTGTGTGTAAAAAGTTTTATTGGAATATAGCCATGCTCATTTGCTTATGTATCATCTCCGGCTGCTTTTGCCCTACAACAGCACTGATAAAAACTTGCAATAGAGTATGTGGACCAAAACTTAAATATTTACTATATAACCCTTTCCATAAAAAGTTTGGTGACCCCTGAATTAACCAACTTGACCTAGTAGACATTTGTAAAATATACTCCACCGAACAACAGCAGAAAATATATTCTTTTCAAGTAAACATGGAATATTAGCAAAGATGGAGTATATTTTAGAACATAAGACAAATGTTAACAAATTTAAAAGAAGAGAAATCAAAGTATGTTCTCTGGTCATGACAGAATTAAACTAGAAATCAACTTTTTAAAAAGATATGTGGAAGGTCATCAAGGATTTGAAATTTTATAAATACACATTACAATAACCATTTGGACAAACACCATTTCAAGGGGAATTAAAAATAATTTTTTAAAATTTTTTGGTTTTGGCTCCATTGTGTCTTCGTTGCTGCACACAGGCTTTCTCTAGCTGTGGCAATCGGGGTCTACTCTTCATTGCGGTGCATGGGTCTCATTGTGGTGGCTTCTCTTGTTGCGGAGCACGGGCTCTAGGTGCACAGGCTTCAGTAGTTGCAGCACACAGGCTCAGTAGTTGTGGCACATGGGCCCTAGAGCACATGGGCTTCAGTAGTTGTGGCATGTAGGCTTAGTAGTTGTGGTGCACAGGTTCTAGGGCATGTGGGCTTCAGTAGCTGTGGTACATGGGCTCCGTAGTTGTGGCTCGTGAGCTCTAGACTACAGGCTCTGTAGTTGTGGTGCACAGGCTTAGTTGCTCTGCGGCATGTGGGATCTCCCCAGACCAGGGCTCGAACCCATATCCCCTGCATTGGCAGGCAGATTCTTAACCACTGCACCACCAGAGAAGTCCCCTAAAAATCTTTTTTTTTTTTTTTTGCGGTACGTGGACCTCTCACTGTTGTGGCCTCTCCCGTTGCGGAGCAGAGGCTCCGGACACGCAGGCTCAGCGGCCATGGCTCACTGGCCCAGCCGCTCCGCGGCATGTGGAATCCTCCCAGACCGGGGCACGAACCCGTGTCCCCTGCATCGGCAGGCGGACTCTCAACCACTGCGCCACCAGGGAAGCCCCCCTAAAAATCATTTTAACTAAATAAAAGTAAAACATTAAAACTATATCAAAACTGATGGAAGTGAAAGAAGAAATTGACAAATCCATAATTATAGTTGAAGATAAAATAGACAATTGTATAGAAGAACTGAACAACCAATTGAATCTAATTTATACTTATAGGATAGTCTACCCAACAACAGCAGAATATATATTCTTAGCAAGCATTCATGGAACATTTACCAAGATAGACCATATACTGAGTCATAAATCAAACCTCAACACATTTAAAAGAATTTAAATCATATAAAGTATGTTCTCTAACTACAGTGGAATTAAACTAAGAGTCAATAACAGAAATATATCTGGAAATACCCCAATTCTTGGAAATTAAACAATGCACTTCTAAGTAATTCATGTGTTAAACAGGACATCTCAGGGAAATTAGAAAATCTTTTTTAAATTATTTTAATTGAAGTATAGTGGATTTACAGTGTTCTGTTAGTTTCAGGTGTACAGCAAATTGATTCAGATATATATATACATATATATATATATACATACATATATGTATATATATATATATATATACTCAGTTGTATATATTCAGTTATATACATATTTATTTATATGTATATATTCTTTTTCAGATTCATTTCCATTATAGGTTATTCAAAGATATTGAATATAATTCCCTGTAGATCATTGCTGTTTGTTTTATATATAGTAGTGTGTATATTTTAATATCAAACTCTTCATTTATCCCTCCCTGCCCACTTTCCCCTTTGGTAACCATAAGTTTGTTTTCTATGCCTGTGAGTCTGTTACTGTTTTGTAAATAAGTTCATTTGTCTTATTTTTAAAGAGTCCACATATAAGCAATATCATATGATATTTCTCTTTCTCTGTCTTACCTCACTTAATATGATAATCTCTACGTCCATCCATGTTGCTGCAAATGGAATTATTTCATTCTTTTTTAAGGTGAGTAATATTCCATTGGGTATATATGCCACATCTTCTTTATCCATTCATCTGTTGATGGACACTTAGGTTGCTTCCATGTCTTGGCTTTAAATAGTGCTGCTATGAACACTGGGGTACATGTATCTTTTCAAATTATAGTTTTCTCTGGATATATGCCCAGGAGTGGGATTGCTGTATCATACGGTAACTCTATTTTTAGTTTTTTAAGGAACCTCCTTACTGTCCTCCATAGTGGTTGTACCAATTTACATCCCCACCAACAGTGCACGAGGTTTCCTTTTTCTCCACACGCTCTCCAGCATTTATTATTTGTAGACATTTTAATGATGGCAATTCTGACTGGAGTGTTATTTACATTTGATTTTCATGTGCCTGTTGGCCATCTCTATATCTTCTTTGGAGAAATGTCTATTTATGTCTTCTGCCAATTTTTTGATAGGGTTGTTTTTTTATTGAGTGGTATGAGCTATTTTTATATTTTGCAGGCAAATCCCTTGTCAGTCAGATTATTTGCAAATATTTTCTCCTATTTAATAGGTTGTCTTTTGGTTTTGTTTATGGTTTCCTATCCTGTGCAAAAGCTTTTACATTTTTTTTTTTAACATCTTTATTGGGGTATAATTGCTTTACAATGGTGTGTTAGTTTCTGCTTTATAACAGAGTGAGTCAGTTATACATATATATATGTTCCCATATCTCTTCCCTCTTTGTCTCCCTCCCTCCCACCCTCCCTATCCCACCCCTCCAGACAGCCACAAAGAACCGAGACGGTTATATGACACTTAAGAGCATCAGTAAGAGCACTTTGAACAACCAAAAGGAGTTGTCCAATTAAAATATTATCACTAAAATATATATATATTGAACAGAATAGGTTATTGTTGTTTTAATGCCTGCTGACCTGAATAGGAGAGAGCCTTTATTATTTTTCCTGCTTTGGCCTATAAAGCTATTAACTGGGGTTTTCCTCTTAGCAGTTAACAATAGCAAAGTGAAGACGGCATCTAAGCTGTGTTCAGCCCTGACTCTTTCTGGTCTTGTGGAAGTAAAAGAGGTATGTTTGTAGACGACCTTCTTTGCTGGGAATTTAAGCCTTGGGTGACTAAACCCAGTATCTCTTTTGTCAGACGATACAGAGAGAATCTGGGAGAAATAACAACCCTGAAGGTGAGGTGATCAGTGTCACTCAACTAGGAAACAAGTTGAGAAGGGCTCTGCATGGGAGAAACCAGATGCCTCGAAGGACGAAACCTCTGAAATCAATCTCCTCTGAAGAGACTCAGCTTGGGCCCATGTGGGTTGGGACATATTTTGGTCTCAGTACTAGTGGTGACCACTGAGGCATCTCTTAGTGGACACGAATCTTAGGCCTAAGTGAAGGGCAGTTGCCTGTATTTTCCTCAGCTTTTGGGTGGGAGGCTAGAATAGGTTGGAGGGGGAAATCCTTTTCTGACAATTCATTAGAAATATTAACATTAAATAGAGGTATTTATGGTTCTCCATTCTTCTCCAATGCTGAAATTTTCTTGTGTGAGAAGTGTTATACCACAATAGCTGTTATACCATTGATCTGTACATGACCTAGGGCCTCAGTTTCTTCACACCTACCCTTTCTTATTTTTCTCTTTAGTTAAAGTTCTTCCATCTTTTATTCCAAAATATGGGATGTTCATAAAAATTCAGTTAAGACTGAAGAATATAAAGTGACATCTCAGGCCTTGCTTACACTTTCCTCCCCAGCGGGAGCCACCAATACATTTTTTGGTGTGGCTGTTCGGACTTCTTTTTATGTATTTACAAGTGTGTTTTGTGTGTGTGTATACACATTTTTTAATGTAAATAAGGTCGTATGTATACAGTGTTCAGTCACTAGCTCTTTCCCCCACCTTTAGCTGTCTTTGACATTATCCATCTTAGTGTATTGACCCACTTTCTTACTAATTATGGAACGGCGTTCAGTGCTCTAGATGGACTGTGGTTTATGTAGCGGTTCCATAATTGTCGGACATAGAGGTAGCACCCCCAGCTTCTTCCCGACCTTTCCTGTCTGCTGCTTCTTCCCAAGGAACATAGAAAGCATTTCCCTCCCCCCGTGGTTCTCTTTCTCTACTGCGTATTTCATTTCTAGCATCTTTACTGTGGGCATGCTCCCCCGCCACAGGCTTCGATTCCATTCAACAGCCTCTTCAGCATGTCCGATTCATCTTGATAATCATAATCATTACAATCTCCACAATGCCTCGCACAGTGCCTTGTACCTAATAGACAGATATTTGATAAAACTCTCCAAGGGGCAGGCTCAACATAAACACGTAGACAGAAGTTACACTCCAGGGTCCTGATCAGTGAGAAACCGAACGTGTGGCACGAGGCAACGTCTGCGATCTCCTGCTGTCATGCGCTTACTGCAGACGTGAGCGTTTGACACCTGTGAGGGGGACATAGTACACCACCATACGGTAGAAAAAGCGTGGCCTAATCCTCTGATATCTTGAATTTCAGCTGCAGCGCAAGTTCTTGAGCCCCGAGGAGATTCAGTCTGTCCGAGAACACCTGGGTTACCACAGTGACAGCCTGCTCTCTGTGCAGATCACAGGAAAAAAGCCCAATTTTGAAGTGGGTTCTTCTAGTCAACTTAAGCTTTCTACTACCAAGAAGTCTTCCGGTGAGACTGGCCTAGGGATATTGTTCTGTCTGAGTGGGCCTGAAAAGCCGTATTAAAAACTGAGCCAGAGATCTGAATGAGGTGGTGATATCTTTAGAGGATCATTCCCTTCCTTAATTTCCCTCATTTCCAAGTGGAAGAATGCTTAATGTACTGTTGTTCTGGGCATATTCGGATCCAATACTGAAATGATGCGTAGATATTACCTAGTTCAGCCCCTTCTTCTGCACCAGAGGACACTGAGGTCTCCAGATACTAGAGGTCAGACTCCCATAGTTTCATTAGTTAATGAAGTCTTTCCAGACCCCAGAATTATGACATTTACCCTCAGAAGACCTCACAGTGACGGTCATGGCGGATAAGAGTGTGCTATTCCTCTTCCCATGTGTCCTTTTCTCTGTGCCACTGAATTCAGCTTTTCTTTGAGGATCTTAAGACACTTATAAAAATATCTCCTCTCAGAAGATTGCACTCCACCCTTTTTCACCATTCTCACCCTTCCTATCACTATTTTTTAATGCCTGAGTTGAGAAAAATTGTCCTAGCTGTGAGGTATGCAAAAATTTACAGGTATTCACACTGCTCTGTTTTGACTGTCCAGCCTAAATCTTCAAGAAATCCTTTAGCATCCTAACCTTTGGAGTCACAGTTCCAGAATGGGTAGGAGCAGCTTAGATGGCCTGCCCTGTGGGAGATCTGAGCATCCAGTGTGACAGTGATCTCTGGGGGGTGCACTTACCCGCCAAGGCCCATTCGTGGACTGGCCCACACTGAACCCTCAGCTCTTTCGGGCCCAGAGAGAGAATCAGGAGGTGTGATTTGCTACTGATTTGTTGTTACGCCACCGCCATCAGCTCTTGAGCCCATTTTCTTGTCTGTAACAGGTCTACATGAGACCGGAGCTTTGCTATTTATAATGCTTTTTGGTACAGTTTCTTGTTTCATATTCAAATCTCCTGCAGTGGGCATAGGGAATCCTATTAGCCCCATGTTCTAGGGATGGGAACTAAGAGAAGGAGGAGAAAGCAATATGGAGTGGAAGTTAAAAGCGTTAGGTAGACTCTGTCTGTACTTGTGTATTTGTGGCTGGGTGTAACTGGCCTAAGTATCTAAACCTCTTTCCTCATTTATAAAATTAGGATGACAAGAACTTTCCTCATAAGGTGGTGAGCAGGACTAAATTAGATCATGTATGTAAAATGTTTAATGTAGTATCTGGCACAAAGCTTAACAAATGATGGCTTTTATTGCCATAAAGTGATGGGTCCCTCTCATGCCTTTATAAGTGATAGAGCTGGGCCTTGAACCCAGGTCCAGTGTGTTCCCTGCACAGCCTCAGTAGAAAGCACTTACATGTGCTTGGAGTTTGTTTCCAGCTGCTTTTCTGGAGCTTGTTTTCTTTCATTGGTTGGATTCAGGGAAGCCTGCTATGGACCCTGCAGCTGCCAAGCTCTGGACCCTCTCAGCCAATGATATGGAGGATGAGAGCGTGGTGAGTCAGCACTGTGGTCACCTGATTGCTTTCTTTCAGGCCCCACTTTGGGTGGGAATGTTGTTGTTTGGAGTGGCCTCTCTGGGTTTGTAGGTGTGAAAGCATTTAAAGCCCAGCCTTGTGGCTGTGCCTGCCATTGGCATTTTTTGACTCAGAAGGAAACTCCTCATTAGTGGCATTTTAAATTTCTTTTTCAGCATCTTTCCCCCCGCAGATTTTCTTGTTCTCACTTCATGTGATATATTAAAGACTCTTGTGGGCATGCGTAAACCTGAAAAGAGTTTGTCAGCTAAAATATTTTTTGGCTCCTTCGTCTGGGCAAGTCACCAAATGCTCACTGTCTTAACAGTAATGCTCTTCCAACTCAGATCAATGCTTTCTGTAATAAAGTTCTTCATTCCTACAACTATTGAAGTTAGAGTGGTAAGCAAACTAGGCGACGGTTTGTGCCCTCACAGAGCTTACAGATTAACTGTCTACACGTTTATCGAAGAATCACACAAGTGTATATATCATTATCTGCCTTTTCCTCTGGAATTATATAGAAAATATTCCATTCCCTTTTCTCACACGACAGCCCTTTATATATTCGCATAAATATAACGCTTCTCTCTTTGTTCTTCCTGCCCCCTCCCTCCCTGCCCTCCACACACATATTCTCTGCACATCATAAATGAGTCCCCAGCCCCCTCACAGCCTAACACAGCTTCTGTGCACGTAGTGTACTCACTATGTGGTCAGCTTGGGCGTGATGATCAAGCCCAGGTAGGATGATGGCTGCCTTCTACATAGATGGGCAAACTGCTGCTGTGGACTGTGGCCACTTCACCTGTTCATTAGCAGAGACCATGACTGGGTCATTAATGGCTTCGAACATTCTCCAGGATCTCATTGACTCAGATGAACTGCTGGATCCAGAAGATATGAAGAAGCCAGACCCAGCTTCCTTGCGGGCTGCCTCCTGTGGGGAAGGGAAAAAGAGGAAGGCCTGCAAGAACTGGTAAGCCTTGGGGTGAGAAGAGGCTGCCAGGCTGCTTCCAGCGGCTTCTGATTGTCAAGGAATCGCTGTGCTTCACAATTACTAAAACATGTTTTATTGTAAAATGTATCAGACGGTTAGAAGAGTATGCTAAATAAGTACATTTTAAAGAACAATAAAATGAACACCCATGTACTGCTCACCCAGCTTAAGTACCAGGAACATGACTTGTTCCTTAGAAGTCGCCTCTGCCTGCTCCCTCAGCTGCATCTCCCTCCCTCTCCTTACAAGAGGCTACCATTCTCCCAAATTTGTGCTAATCTTTGCTGGCTTTTTCGATAGTTTACTGTCTGTGTGTGAATCTCCAAACAGTACATCATTGAATTGTGGAGCCCAAAGCTGACTAGGCCAGGAAAGGTCAATGCTCCATATCTGTGAAGACTCCCAGGGAAAAGGTCTGTCAAGGATTTGGAGTTCCTGGGTGGTGGCAGGTCCCACTCATCACCTGCTAACTTTCCCCCAGCACCTGTGGCCTCGCAGAAGAACTGGAGAAAGAGAAGTTGAGGGACCAGATAAGCTCCCAGCCCAAGTCGGCTTGTGGAAACGTGAGTATCTGGTTGATTACTCAGTATTCACAAAGGCCTAAACTAAACACAGGCCAGCTCCAGCTCTACAGAGTTCACTGCCCAATTATTTTAATAATAGGTGAACGTGTGAGAACGTGTCTCTAGGTAGTAATGGGAAGAGGGCTTATCTCCTGAGAGTGGGCAGCGCACTCATGCCCGTAGGGGAGGCACTTGTCATTTCTTATTTTTGGCCCCTTTCTTTCTGCTTCACATTAGGCCTGATGCTACTCAGCCATTTGCTGAGTGTGGCTGTGATTTGAACTGCTGAGAATACAGAAGTATTCACCTAAGGGACTTCTCTAGACTTTTGTCTTTCATGAAATCAGAGATCTTAAAGCCTCTTAGTATTTGGATCCCAGTTGGACCTACAAATGTACGCAGTCATTCTCTTTAGGCCACTGTGGCCATACCATGAAATTTGGGATCCCTTTCTTCTGGCCTGTATCTCTGGGAGAGCTGACACTTGGCTCCCCTGTATGATGGTCTCTTCTTTCAACAGTGTTACCTGGGCGATGCTTTCCGCTGTGCCAGCTGCCCCTACCTTGGGATGCCGGCCTTCAGACCTGGGGAGAAGGTGCTCCTGAGCGACAGCAGCCTCAATGATGCCTAGGGGAGGGCCCGGCCTGGGACACACCTGCTCCTCTGCCAGCTCCTGCCCCTTCCATCCCACCACGTGGTTCCTCCCGTCTCCTCTTGATTGGCTCACTCTGGCTTAGGTCCATTGCGGAGAGGGTGCTCAGTGGACAGAGTGGAGCTGGCTGGGAGCAGTGGTGTGGAGTGCTGCTGCAAGTCAAGACCACGGTATCCCGGGGCCCTGTTACCCTGAGTGGGGACCTCCTTCACCCAGTGTTAGGTAAACGGGGCACATCCCAAATAGGCCCCTCTCACCAGGTCAAAATGCTGATATTTCGTAACACTCTCCGAGCCCGCCATGCTTGAGTATTAACACTGTGACAGAGAGGGCCCCACCCCATTCTAAGCTCCGCAGTAGTGCCACGGCTTATCTTCCAGAGTTGGTGGTTTATTCACCATGCAGTTTTCTTGGTGACAAGAGGCAAGTGTCTCATGACCTCAGAGCACCAAGGGAATCACTCCTTGGTTGCTGTGATCATATCCAGTGTCCCTCTGCCCCCTCCAGTCCTACCCCCCATCCCTGTTTTACTGTGTTGCATCTGTGCCCCATTGTCATTTCTGTTAATCTCCAGGTATTAAACTTACGTACTAATGTATATTCGCTGTGAAGAGGGGATATGTCTGTGTGTGTGTGTGTGTGTGTGTGTGTGTGTGTG
>NW_006779799.1:193054-205657 GCF_000442215.2 Lipotes vexillifer | reverse complement strand
AAAGAGTGTCCAAGCTTTTACATTTAATTAGGTCCCACTTGTTTATTTTTGCTTTTATTTCCATTACTCTAGGAGATAGACCCCAAATAATATTCCTGTGATTTATATTAAAGAGTGTTCTCCCTATGTTTTCCTCTAGGAGTTTTATAGTATCTGCTCTTACATTTAGCTCTTTAATCTATTTTGAGTTTATTTTTGTGTATGGTGTTAGGGAGTGTTCTAATTTCATTCTTTTACATGTAGCTGTCCAGTTTTCCCAGCACCACTTATTGAAGAGACTATCTTTTCTCCATTGTATATTCTTGCCTCTTTTGTAGTGGATTAATTGACCATAAGTGTCTGGGTTTATTTCTGGGCTTTCTATGCTGTTCCATTGATCTATGTGTCTGTTTTCTGCCAGTACAATACTGTTCTTATCACTGTAGCTTTGTAGTATAGTCTGAAGTCAGGGAACCTGATTCCTATACCTCTGTTCTTTCTCAATATTGTTTTGGTTTGGGGGGGGGGGTCTTTTGTGTTTCCATAGAAGTTTTAAAATTCTTTGTTCTAGTTCTGTGAAAAATGCCACTGGTAATTTGATAGGCATTGCATAGAATCTGTAGATTGCCTTGCATAGTATTGTTATTTTAACAACATTAATTCTTCCACTCCAAGCACATGTTATATATTTCCATTTATTTGTGTCCTCTTTAATGTCTTTCATCAGTGTCTTTTTTTTAACATCTTTATTGGAGTATAATTGCTTTACAATGGTGTGTTTGTTTCTGCTTTATAACAAAGTGAATCAGCTATACATATACATATATCCCCATATCTCCTCCCTCTTGTGTGTCCCTCCCATCCTCCCTATCCCACCCTTCTAGCTGGTCCGAAAGCACCAAGCTGACCTCCCTGTGCTATGTGGCTGCTTCCCACTAACTATCTATTTTACATTTGGTAGTATATATAAGTCCATGTGACTCTCTCACTTCGTCCCAGCTTACCCATCCCCCTCTCCATGTCCTCAAGTCCATTCTCTACGTCTGTGCCTTTCTTCCTGTTCTGCTATGATGTTCTTCAGAACCTTTTTTTTTTTTTTTTAGATTCCATATATATGTGTTAGCATACAGTATTTGTTTTTCTCTCTCTGATTTACTTCACTATGTATGACAATCTCTAGGTCCATCCACCTCACTACAAATAACTCAATTTCCTTTCTTTTTATGGCTGAGTAATATTCCATTCTATATATGAGCCACATCTCCTTTATCCATTCATCTGTCGGTGGACACTTAGGTTGCTTCCATGTTCTGGCTATTGTAAATAGAGCTGTAATGAACACTGTGGTACATGACTCTTTTTCAATTATGGTGTTCTCAGGATACATGCCCAGTAGTGGGATCACTGGGTCGTATGGTAATTCTATTTTTATTATCCTAAGGAACTTCCACACTGTTCTCCATAGTGGCTGTATCAATTTACATTCCCAGCAACATTGCAAGAGGGTTTCCTTTTCTCCACACCCTCTCCAGCATTTACTGTTTGTAGATTTTTTGATGATAGCCATTCTGACTGGTGTGAGGTGATACCACATATTAGTTTTGATTATCATTTCTCTAATGATTAATGATGTTGAGCATCCTTTCATGTGTTTGTTGGCAATCTGTATATCTTCTTTGGAGAAATGTCTACTTAGGTCTTCTGCCCATTTTTGGTTTGGGTGGTTTGTTTTTTGGATATTGAGCTGCATGAGCTGCTTGTAAATTTTGGACATTAATCCTTTGTAAGTGGCTTCATTTGCAAATATTTTCTCCCATCCTGGGGGTTGTCTTTTCATCTTGCTTATGGTTTCCTTTTCCTTTGCTGTGCAAAAGCTTTTAAGTTTCATTAGGTCCCATTTGTTTATTTTTGTTTTTATTTCCATTTCTCTAGGAGGAGAATCAAACAGGATCTTGCTGTGATTTATGTCATAGAGTGTTCTGCCTATGTTTTCCTCTAACAGTTTGATAGTTTCTAGCCTTACATTTAGGTCTTTAACCCATTTTGAGTTTATATTTGGGCATGGTGTTAAGGAGTGTTCTAATTTCATTCTTTCACATGTAGCTGTCCAGTTTCCCCAGCACCACTCATTGAAGAGGTTGTCTTTTCTCCATGGTATATTCTTGCCTCCTTTATCAAAAATAACTTGACCATATGAGCATGGGTTTATCTCTGGGCTTTCTATTCTGTTCCATTGATCTATATTTCTGTTTTTCTGCCAGGACCATACTGCCTTGATTACTATAGCTTTGTAGTATAGTCTAAAGTCTGGGAGCCTGATTCCTCCAGCTCTGTGTTTCTTTCTCAAGATTCCTTTGGCCATTCAGGGTCTTTCATGTTTCCATACAAATTGTGAAATTTTTTGTCTTAGTTCTGTGAAAAATGCCATTGGTAGTTTGATAGGGATTGTATTGAATCTGTAGAATGCTTTGGGTAGTATTGTCACTTTTACAGTGTTGATTTTTCCAATCCAAGAACATGGTATATCTCTCCATCTGTTTGTATCATCTTGAATTTCTTTCATCAGTGTCTTATAGTTTTCTGCATACAGGTCTTTTGTCTCCTTAGGTAGGTTTATTCCTAGGTGTTATATTCTTTTTGTTGCAGTGGTAAATGGGAGAGTCTCCTTAATTTCTCTTTCAGATTTTTCATCATTAGTTTATAGTAATGCAAAAGATTTATGTGCATTAATTTTGTATCCTGCTACTTTACCAAATTCATTGTTTAGCTCTAGTAGTTTTCAGATAGCATCTTTAAGATTCTCTATGTATAGTATCATGTCATCTGCAAGCAGTGACAGCCTTACTTCTTCTTTTCCAATTTGGATACATTTTATTTCTTTTTCTTCTCTAATTGCTGTGGCTAAAACTTCCAAAACTATGTTGAATAATAATAGAATGGACAACCTTGTCTTGTTCCTGATCTTAGAGGAAATGGTTTCAGGTTTCACCACTGAGAATGATTTTGGTTTTGTGTTTTTCATATACGGCCTTTATTATATTGAGGTAGGTTCCCTCTATGCCTACTTTCTGGAGGGTTTTTATCACAAATGGGTGTTGAATTTTGTTGAAGGATTTTTCTGCATCTATTGAGATGATCATGTAGTTTTTCTCCTTCAATTTGTTAATATGGTGTGTCCCATTGTTGATTTGTGTATCTGGAGGAATCCTTGCATTCCTGGAGTAAACCCCACTTGATCATGGTATATGATCCTTTTAATGTGCTGTTGGATTCTGTTTGCTAGTATTTTGTTGAGGATTTTTGCATCTACGTTCATCAGTGATATTAGCCTGTAATTTTCTTTTTTTGTGATATCTTTTTCTGTTTTTGGTATCAGGGTGATGGTGGCCTCATAGAATGAGTTTGGAAGAGTTCCTTCCTCTGCTATATTTTGGAAGAGTTTGAGAAGGAAAGGTGTTAGCTCTTCTCAAAATGTTTGATAGAATTCGCCTGTGAAGCCATCTGGTCCTGGGCTTGTGTTTGTTTGAAGATTTTTAATCACAGTCTCAATTTCAGTGCTTATGATTGGTCTGCTTATATTTTCTGTTTCTTCCTGGTTCAGTCTTGAAAGGCTGTGCTTTTCTAATAATTTGTCCGTTTCTTCCAGGTTGTCCATTTTATTGGCATATAGTTGCTTGTAGTAATCTCTCATGATCCTTTGTATATCTGCAGTGTCAGTTGTATCTTCTCCTTTTTGATTTCTAATTCTATTGATTTGAGTCTTCTCGCTTTTTTTCTTGATGAGTCTAGCTAATGGTTTATCAGTTTTGTTTATCTTCTATGTTTTTAGTTTTATTGATCTTTGGTATAATTCCCTTCATTTCTTTTTCATTTTTTTCTGATCTGATCTTTATGATTTCTTTCCTTCTGCTAACTTTGGGGTTTTTTTGTTCTTCTTTCTCTAATTGCTTTAGGTGTATTGTTACGTTTATTTGAGATGTTTGTTTCTTGAGGTAAGATTGTACTGTTATAAACTTCCATCTTAGAATTGCTTTTTCTTCATCCGATAAGTTTTGGGTCATCTTGTTTTCATTGTCATTTGTTTCTAGGTATTTTTTGATTTCCTCTTTGATTCCTTCAGTGATCTCCTGGTTATTGAATAGTATATTGTTTAGCCTCCATGTGTTTGTATTTTTTAAAGATTTTTTCCTGTAATTGATATCTAGCTTCATGGCGTTGTGGTTGGAAAGGATACTTGATACGATTTCAATTTTCTTAAATTTACCGAGGCTTGATTTGTGACCCAAGATATGATCTATCCTGGAGAATGTTCCATGAGCACTTGAGAAGAAAATGTATTCTGTTGTTTTTGGATGGAATGTCCTATAAATATCAGTTAAGTCCATCTTGTTTAATGTATCATTTAAAGCTTGTCTTTCCTTATTTATTTTCATTTTAGATGATCTATCCATTGGTGAAAGTGGGGTGTTAAAGTCCCCTTCTATGATTCTGTTACTGTTGATTTCCCGTTTAATGGCTGTTAACATTTGCCTTATGTATTGAGGTGCTCCTATGTTGGGTGCATAAATATTTACAATTGTTGTATCTTTTTCTCGGATTGATCCCTTGATCATTATGTAGTGTCCTTCTTTGTCTCTTGTAATAGTCTTTATTTTAAAGTCTATTTTGTCTGATATGAGAATTGCTACTCCAGCTTTCTTTTGATTTCCATTTGCATGGAATATCTTTTCCCATCCCCTCACATTCAGTCTGTATGTGTCCCTATGTCTGAAGTGGGTCTCTTGTAGGCAGCATATATACGGGTCTTGTTTTTGTATCCATTCAGCCAGTCTATGTCTTTTGGTGGGAGCATTTAATCCATTTACATTTAAGGTAGATATCAATATGTGTGCTCCTATTACCATTTTCTTAATTGTATTGGGTTTATTATTGTAGGTCTTTTCCTTCTCTTGTGTTTCCTGCCTAGAAAAGTTCCTTTAGCATTTATTGTAAAGCTAGTTTGGTGGTGTTGAAATCTCTTAGCTTTTGCTTGTCTGTAACGGTTTTAATTTCTCCATCAAATATGAATGAAATCCTTGCTGGGTAGAGTAATCTTGGTTGAAGCGTTTCCCTTTCATCACTTTAAAATGTCCTGCCCCTCCCTTCTGGCTTGCAGAGTTTCTGCTGAAAGATCAGCTGTTAACCTTATGGGGATTCCCTTGTATGTTATTTGTTGTTTTTCCCTTACTGCTTTTCATATTTTTTCTTTGTATTTAATTTTTGATAGTTTGATTAATATGTGTCTTGGTGTATTTCTGCTTGAATTTCTCCTGTATAGGACTCTGTGTGCTTCCTGTACTTGACTATTTCTGTTCCCATATAAGGGAAATTTTCAACTATAATCTCTTCAAATATTTTCTCAGTCCCTTTCTTTTTCTCTTCATCTTCTGGGACCCCTATAATTTGAATGTTGGTGCGTTTAATGTTGTCCCAGAGGTCTCTAAGACTGTCCTCAATTTTTCTCATTCTTTTTTCTTTATTCTGCTCTGCAGTAGGTATTTCCACTATTTTATCTTCCAGGTCACTTATCCATTCTTCTGCCTCAGTTATTCTGCTATTGATTCCTTCTAAAGAATTTTTCATTTCATTTATTGTGTTGTTCATCATCGTTTGTTTACTCTTTAGTTCCTCTAGATCCTTGTTAAACGTTTCTTGTATTTTCTCCATTCTGTTTCCAAGATTGTGGATCATCATTACTATCATTACTCCGAATTCTTTTTCAGGTAGACTGCCTATTTCCTCTTCATTTGTTTGGTCTGGTGGGTTTTTACCTTGCTCCTTCATCTGCTGTGTGTTTCTCTGTCTTCTCATTTTGCTTCACTTACTGTGTTTGGAGTCTCCTTTTCACAGGCTGCAGGTTCGTAGTTCCCGTTGTTTTTGGTGTCTGTCCCCCGTGGCTAAGGTTGTTTCAGTGGGTTGTGTATGCTTCCTAGTGGAGGGGACTAATGCCTGTGTTCTGGTGGATGAGGCTGGATCTTTTTTTCTGATGGGCAGGACCATGTCTGGTGGTGTGATTTGGGGTGTCTGTGACATTATTATGATTTAAGGCAACTCTCTGCCAATGGGTGGGGTTGTGTTCCTGTCTTGATAGTTGTTTGGCATAGGTTTTCTGGTATTGTAGCTTGCTGGTCGTTGAGTTTAACTGACTCTTAGCATTGAGATGGAGATCTCTGGGAGAGATTTTGCCATTTGATATTACGTGGAGCTGGGAGGTCTCTGGTGGACCAATGTTGTGAACTCAGCTCTGCCACCTCAGAGACATAGGCCTGATACTGGCCAGAGCATCAAAACCCTGTCAACCACATGGTTTTTGGGAAATCTGAGGTCTTATGCCAGTGCTCAGTAGGTGTTCTGTAGGAGTTGTTCCACATGTCAATGTATTTCTTATGTATTTGTGGGTGGAAGGTGATCTCCACGTCTTACTCCTCCACCATCTCGAAGGTCTCTTCATCAGTGTCTTTAGAGAATCTTTTAACTGAATGAAAGTGAGGATACAAGATGTCAAATTTTATGGAGTTCTGCTAAAGCAGTGCCTAAAATGGAATTTATAGGATTAAATGCTTATATTAGAATCTTCCACCTCTGCACAAGATAGAATAAAAAATAGGATATATATATATATATAGTTATGTTCCAGCATGAAACAACAGCAGAAAATAGTATGAAACCATGCTTTATATATTCAAAAACATTGGAAATCAAGATAAGCCCTGCAATTGCCCCTGCTTAATGTCTTGAGAAAGTTCCCAGACCAGGGGATTGTGACATAGGAGACTGAGACAGAGTCCAGCAGATGCGCTTAGTTGAGGAAGTGGAACGCATAGTCAGGAGAAGGAAGGTGGCTGGAGCTTGCAAAGCAGAATAGCAATGATAAAAGAGCTGCACACAGAATTCTAGAGATTTTCCAAGGACTCCCCTCATGTATTCAGCAGTGTATCAATCAGTCTATATTTGTGGGGAAACTATCCAATCCTGGGGAAAGAACTGAATGAAAGGACTAGGGAATTGAATTTATGACTCACTCAGGGATGGGAACAGTACCTGTTCTAACCAGCCAGACTGAAAACACACAAGCAATTCATGGGAGATTGAGTAGAGTGCTCCTAAGGGTCTTGCCTCACTACTGAGAATAACTGTCACTAGACAAAGTGCTTCTCTGGTCCCATCTAACAAATCTTAAACAAAAAACCCCAAAAGTATCCAGCTGTTTTAAAGTAATTTAAGACATCTCAGAACAAAGAACTCAAGAATATTTTTAAAAAATATTCTGCACCCAACAAGGTAATAGTCACAATTTCTGTCATTCAATCAAAAATACCAAGCATACAAAGAACAAGAAAATATGATCCATATTGAAGAGAAAAATTAACTTATCAAAATTGAACCCAAACTGACACAGATGTTAGAATTAGCAGACAAAGATATTAAAAGAGATAACTGTGTTTCACATATTCAAAAACTAGAGAGGAAAAAAGCATGTAAAGTAGAGATAGGAAGTTATTTTATATTTAAGAAAATACCCAAATCAAACTTCGAGAGATGAAAACTTCTATGACTGAGATTTTTAAAAAGGACATTGGATGTGATTACCAGCAGACATTATAGAAGAAAGGATTAGTGAACATCAAAACAGCAGTAGAAATTATTCAAAATGATATACAGAGAATACAAGACTAAAAATAAACAAATAAAATAAAAAGAACCTCACAGTGATTGTGAAACTTCATGCAGCCTAACATGGATGTACTTGGAATTCCTGAAGGAGGAAGGAGGCACAAAAATATTTTTTGAAAAATTAATGGCCAGAATGATCCAAATTTGATTAAAGCTTTTTAAAGATCTAAAATGCTCAGTGAACCCCAAGCATGTGAAATATGAAGAAAACTATACCAAGACACATAATCAAATTACTCAGAACTAATGATAAAGAGAAAAATCTTAAAAGCAGTCAGAAGAATAAAATATTTTATATACAAAGGAACAAAGGTAAGTATGACATCAAACTTCTCTTTGGAAACAATGCAAGTGAAAAGACAGTGGAACAACCTCTTTCAAATATAGAATTCTAAAGCCATGAAAATATCTTTCAAAAATGAAGTGAAAATACTTTTTCAGATGTACTAAAGTTGGGCTAATTCATCACTAGCACACCCACAAAGAAGAAATGTGCTAAAGGAAGCCCTTTGAGTGGAAGGAAAATGATACCAGATGGAACTGTGGACCTATACAAAGAAGTGAAAATCACCACAAATCGTATCTACAAGATTACATTTATAATATTTCTTATTATTAGTTAAATCCTTTTAAAAGATAAGTGTTTAAACAAAAATAGTAACAATGTAGTTTAGAGTTTATAACTCATATAAAAATAAAATGTATGACAAAGACAAGAGGGGAGAAGTGCAAATACACTTTTGCAATATTTTTATACTGTATTTGAAGTGGTATAACTTAACAATTTGTGGGAAGTGAAAGATGTACACATTTTTCGACTTCCCTGGTTGTGCAGTGGTTGGGAGTCTGCCTGCCGGTGCAGGGTACACGGGTTCGTGCCCCAGCCCAGGAAGATCCCACATGCCATGGAGCAGCTGGGCCTGTGAGCCATGGCCACTGAGCCTGCGTGTCCAGAGCCTGTGCTCTGCAATGAGAGAGGCCACAGAAGTGAGAGGCCCGTGTACCACACACACACACAAAAAAGATGTACACATTTTTAAAATATTTATTTACTTATTAGTTTATTTGTTTATTTGGCTGCACTGGGTCTTAGTTGCTACATGCAGGACCCTCATTGCTGCATTCGGGATCTTTAGTTGCAGTGTCCAGGATATTTAATTGTGGCATGTGGGATCTTTAGCTGTGGCATGTGGGATCTTTTAGTTGTGGCATGTGGGATCTTTAGTTATGGCATGTGGGATCTTCAGTTGCAGCATGCAAACTCTTACTTGCAGTATGTGGGATCTAGTTCCCTGACCAGGGATCAAACATGGGTCCCCTGCATTAGGAGCATGGAGTCTTAGCCACTTGACCACCAGGGAAGTCCCTAAAGATGTATATTATTGGCACTACAGTGACCACTAAAATGACAAAATTAAAAATTATGCTATGTGATCATAAAAAATATTCAGTTAATCTCAAACAAGAGGTAAAAGAATAAAAAGAAAAGCTGGGACAGGTAGAAAACAAAAAAGATAATAGAGTTAAACCTAACCATATAAAAAATCAATTAAATGGAAATGATCCAGGGACTTCCCTGATGGTCCAGTGGCTAAGACACCATGCTCCCAATGCAGGGGGCCTGGGTTTGATCCCTGGTCAGGGAACTAGATCCCACATGCTGCAAATAAGAGTTTGCATGCTGCAACTAAAAATCCTGCATGCCACAATGAGCATACTGCACATAGCAATGATGATCCCACATGCTGCAGCTAAGACCCAACACAGACAAATAAATAAATAAATATTTTTAAAATAAATAAGTGTAAATGATCCAAATATTATAATTAAAAGTCAGAGATTATCAGATCAAAAAGATCAAGACCCAACTATATGGTGCCTACAAGAAACATACTTTATATATGAAGGCAAAACTAGCATAAAATAAAAAGGTGGGAGTATCTTCAAGATGGTGGAAGAGTAACATGTGGAGATCACCTTCCTCCGTACAAATATGTCAGAAATACATCTACATATGGAACAACTCCTACAGAACACCTACTGAATGCTGGCAGAAGACCTCAGACCTCCCAAAAAGCAAGAAACTCCCCACGTACATGGGTACGCAAAAGAAAAAAGAAAAAACAGAGACAAAAGAATAAAGACAGGACCTGCACCAGTGGGAAGGAGCTGTGAAGGAGGAAAAGTTTCCACATACTAGTAAGCCCCTTCGCTGGTGGAGACAGGGGTGGTGGTGGGGAAGCTTGAGAGCCACAGAGGAGAGTGCAGCAGCAGGGGTGCAGACGGCAAAGCAGAGAGATTCCTGCACAGAGGATCAGTGCTGACCAGCACTCACCAGCCCAAGAGGCTTGTCTACTCAACCTCTAGGGCGGCTGGGGGCTGAGAGCTCAGGCTCCGGCTTCAGGGGTAAGATCCCAGGGAGAAGACTGGGGCTAGCTGCGTGAACACAGCCTGAAAGGGGCTAGTGCACCACAGCTAGCCAGGAGGGAGTCCTGGAAAAAGTCTGGAACTACTGAAGAGGCAAGAGACTTTTTTTGGCTATTTGTTTTTCTTTTGTTTTTTGTTTTAACATCTTTATTGGGGTATAATTGCTTTACAATGGTGTGTTAGTTTCTGCTTTATAACAAAGTGAATCAGTTATACATATACATATGTTCCCATATCTCTTCCCTCTTGTGTCTCCCTCCCTCCCACCCTCCCTATCCCACCCCTCCAGGCGGTCACAAAGCACCAAGCCAATATCCCTGTGCCATGCGGCTGCTTCCCACTCTATCTACCTTATGTTTGTTAGTGTATATATGTCCATGCCTCTCTCTCGCCCTGTCTTGGCTATTTGTCTTGTGGTGCATGAGGAGAGGGGATTAAGAGCACCACCTAAACGAGCTCCAGAGATGGGCACAAGCTGTGGCTATCAGCGTGGACCCCAGAGACGGGCACGAGACGCTAAGGCTGCTACTGCAGCCATCAAGAAGCCTGTGTGCAAGCACAAGTCACAGTCCACACCTCCCCTCTCAGGAGCCTGTGCAGCCCGCCACTGCCAGGGTCCCATGAACCAGGGACAACTTCCCTGGGAGAACACATGGCACACCTCAGGATGTTGCAATGTCACACCAGCCTCTGCCGCCACAGGCTCACCCCACATTCTGTACCTCTCCCTCCCCCTGGCATAAGTGAGCCAGAGCCCCTAATCAGCTGCTCCTTTAACCCCATCCTGTCTGAGCGGGAACAGACACCCTCAGGCAACCTACACGCAGAGATAGGGCCAAATCCACAGCTGAAACCCAGGAGCCGTGCGAACAAAGAAGAGAAAGGGAAATTTCTCCCAGAAGCCTCAGGAGCATCAGATTAAATCTCCACAATCAACTTGATGTACCCTGCATCTGCAGAATACCTGAATAGACAACGAATCTTCGCAAATTGAGGTGATGGACTTTGGGAGCAATGATATATATATTTTTTCCTTTGTCTCTTTTTGTGAGTGTGTATGTGTATGCTTCTGTGTATGATTTTGTCTGTATAGCTTTGCTTTTACCATTTGTCCTAGGGTTCTGTCTGTCCGTTTTTTTTGTTGTTGTTGTTGTTTTTCTTTTACTATAGTTTTTAGCACTTGTTATCATTGGTGGATTTGTTTTTTGGTTAGGTAGCGCTCTTCTTTCTTTCTTTTTTAAAAATTTAAATTTTTTTATTTTTAAGTATTTTTTATTTTAATAACTTTATTTTATTTTTTCTTTCTTATTTTCTCCCTTTTATTCTGAGCCATGTGGATGACAGGGTCTTGGTGCTCTGGCCGGGCATCAGGCCTCTGCCTCTAAGGTGGGAGAGCCGAGTTCAGGACATTGGACCATCAGAGACCTCCCAGCTCCATGTAATATCAAACAGTGAAAATCTCCCAGAGATCTCCATCTAAACGCCAAGACCCAGCTCCATTCAACAAAAAACAAGCTACAGTGCTGGACACCCTATGCCAAACAACTAGCAAGACAGGAACACAACCACACCCATTAGGACAGAGGCTGCCTAAAATCATAATAAGGTCACAGACACCCCAAAACACACCACTGGATGTGGACCTGCCCACAAGATCCCGCCTCATCCACCAGAACACAGGCACTAGTCCCCTCCACCAGGAAGCATACACAACCCACTGAAACAACCTTAGTCACTGGAGGCAGACACCAAAAACAATGGGAACTATGAACCTGCAGCCTGTGAAAAGGAGACCCCCAAACACAGTAAGTTAAGAAAAATGAGAAGACAGAGAAACACACAGCAGATGAGGGAAAAGGTAAAAACCCACCAGACCAAAAATATGAAGAGGAAATAGGCAGTCTACTTGGAAAAGAATTCAGAGTAATGATAGTAGTGATGATCCACAGTCTTGGAAATAGAATGGAGAAAATACAAGAAATGTTTAACAAGGACCTAGAACAACTAAAGAGCAAACAATGATGACAAACACAATAAATGAAATTTAAAATTCTCTACAAGGAAGCAATAACAGAATAACTGAGGCAGAAGAATGGAAAAGTGACCTGGAAGATACAATCGTGGCAATACCTACTGCAGAGCAGAATAAAGAAAAAAGAATGAAAAGAATTGAAGGATAATCTCAGAGCCTCTGGGACAACATTAGACACACCAAGATTTGAATTATAGGGGTCCCAGAAGAAAAAGAAAAAGAAAGGGTATGAGAAAATATTTGAAAAGATTACAGTTGAAAATTTCCCACATATGGGAAAGGAAATAGTCAATCAAGTCCAGGAAGTGCACAGAGTCCCATACAGGAGAAATCCAAGGAGAAACATGCCAAGACATATTAATCAAACTATCAAAAATTAAATACAAAGAAAAAATATTAAAAGCAGCAAGGGAAAAACAACAAATAACATACAAGGGAATCCTCATAAGGTT
>NW_006779799.1:178305-193044 GCF_000442215.2 Lipotes vexillifer | reverse complement strand
TGATCTTTCAGCAGGAACTCTGAAAGCCACAAGGGAGTGGCAGGACATATTTAAAGTGATGAAAGGGAAAACCTACGACCAAGATTACTCTACCCAGCAAGGATCTCACTCAGATTCAACAGGAAATTAAAACCTTTACAGACAAGCAAAAGCTAAGAGAATTCAGCACCACCAAAATAGCTTTACAACAAATGCTAAAGGAACTGCTCTAGGCAGGAAACACAAGAGAAAGAAAAGACCTACAGTAACAAACCCAAAACAATTACAAAAATGGTAATAGGAACATACATATTGATAATTACCTTAAATATAAATGATTAAATGCTCCAACCAAAAGACATAGACTGGCTGAATGGATACCAAAAGAAGGCCCGTGTATATGCTGTCTGCAAGAGACCCACTTCAGACCTAGGGACACGTACAGACTGAAAGTGAGGGAAATAGAAAACGATTTTCCATGCAAATGGAAACCAAAAGAAATTTGGAGTAACAATTCTCATATCAGACAAAATAGACTTTAAAATAAAGATTATTACAAGAGACAAGGAAGGACACTATATAATGATTAAGGGATCAATCCAAGAAGATATAGCAATTGTAAATATTTATGCACCCAACATAGGAGCACCTCAATACATAAGGCAAATACTAACAGCCATAAAAGGGGGAATTGACATTAACACAATCATAGTAGGGGACTTTAACACCCCACTTTCACCAATGGACAGATCATCCAAAATGAAAATAAATAAGGAAAGACAAGCTTTAAATGATACATTAAACAAGATGGACTTAATTGATATTTATTGGAAATTCCATCCAAAAACAACAGAATACACTTTCTTCTCAAGTGCTCATGGGACATTCTCCAGGATAGATCATATCTTGGGTCACAAATCAAGCCTTGGTCAATTTAAGAAAATTGAAATCGTACTAAGTATCCTTTCCAACCACAACACTATGAAGCTAGATATCAATTACAGGAAAAAATCTTTAAAAAATACAAACACATGGAGGCTAAACAATATACTACTCAATAACCAGGAGATCACTGAAGGCATCAAAGAGGAAATCAAAAAATACCTAGAAACAAATGACAATGAAAACACGACCACCCAAAATCTATGGGATGCAGCCAAAGCAGTACTAAGAGGGGAGTTTTAGCAATACAATCCTACCTTAAGAAACAAGAAACATCTCAATTAAACAGCCTAACCTACACTTATAGCAATTAGAGAAAAAAGAACAAAAACACCTCAAAGTTAGCAGAAGGAAAGGAATCATAAAGATCAGATCAGAAAAAAAGAAATGAAGGAGCCAATAATGAAGATCAATAAAACTAGAAGCTGGTTCTTTGAGAAGATATACAAAATTGATAAACCATTAGCCAGACTCATTAAGAAAAAAAGGGAGAAGACTCAAGTCAACAGAATTAGAAATGATAAAGAAGTAACAACTGACACTGAAGAAGTACAAAGGGTCATGAGAGATTACTACAAGTAACTCTATGCCAATAAAATTTCTTCCAACCTGGAAGAAATGGACAAATTCTTAGAAAAGCACAACATTCCAAGACTGAACCAGGAAGAAATAAAAAAATATAAACAGACCCATCAGAAGCACTGAAATTAAAACTGTGATTAAAAATCTTCAAACAAACAAAAGCCCAGGACCAGATGGCTTCACAGGTGAATTCTATGAAACATTTAAAGACGAGCTAACACCTATCCTTCTCAATCTCTTCCGAACTATAGCAGAGGGAGGAACATTCCCAAACTGATTCTATGAGGCCTCCATCACCCTGATACCAGAACTAGACAAAGATGTCACAAAGAAAGGAAACTACAGGCCAATATCACTGATCAACATAGATGCAAAAATCCTCAACAAACTACTAGCAACCACAATCCAACAGCACATTAAAAGGATCATACACCATGATCAAGTGGGGTTTATCCTAGGAATGCAAGGATTCTTCAATATACACAAATCAATCAATGTGATACACCATATTCACAAACTGAAGAATAAAAACCATATGATCATTTCAGTGGATGCAGAAAAAGCCTTTGACAAAATTCAGCACCCATTTATAATAAAAACCCTGCAGAATGTAGGAATAGAGGGAACTTCCCTCAACATAATAAAGACTATATATGACAAACCCACAGCCAACATCGTCCTCAATGGTGAAAAACTGAAACCATTTCCACTAACATCAGGAATAAGACAAGGTTGCCCACTCTCACCACTGTTATTCAACATTGTTTTCGGAGTTTTAACCACAGCAATCAGAAAAGAAAAAGAAGGAATCCAAATCGGAAAAGAGGAAGTAAAACTGTCACTGTTTGCAGATGACATGATAACTCTACACAGAGAATCCTAAAGATGCTATCAGAAAACTACCAGAGTTAATCAATGAATTTGGTAAAGTAGCAGGATACAAAATTAATGCACAGAAATCTCTTGCATTCCTATAGACAGATGATGAAAAATCTGAAAGAAAAATTAAGGAAACACTCACAGTTACCATTGCAACAAAAAGAATAAAATACCTAGTAATAAACCTACCTAAAGAGGAAAAACACCTGTACGCAGAAAACTATAAGACACTGATGAAAGAAATTAAAGATGATACAAACAGATAGTGAGATATACCATGTTCTTGGATTGGAACAATCAACACTGTGAATGTGACTCTACTACCCAAAGCAATCAACAGATTCAATGCAATCCCTATCAAACTACCACTGGCACTTTTCACAGAACTAGAACAAAAAAATTCACATTTTGTATGAAAACACCAAAGACCCCGAATAGCAAAAGCAATCTTGGCAAAGAAAAACGGAGCTGGAGGAATCAGGCTCCCTGACTTCAGATTATATTACAAAGCCACAGTAATCCAGACAGTATGGTACTGGCACAAAAACAGAAATATAGATCAGTGGAACAGAATATAAAGCCCAGAGATAATCGCATGCATGTATGGTAACCTTATTTTTGCTAAAGGAGGCTCAAATATACAACAGAGAAGACAGCCTCTTCAATAAGTGGTGCTGGGAAAACGGGACAGCTACATGTAAAAGAGTGAAATTAGAACACTCCCTAACACCATACACAAAAATAAACTCAAAATGGATTAAAAACCTAAATGCAAGGCCAGACACTATAAAACTCTTAGAGGAAAACATTGGCAGAACACTTATGACATAAATCACAGCAAGATCCTTTTTGGCCCACCTCCTAGAGTAATGGAAATAAAAGCAAAAATAAACAAATGGGACCTAATGAAACTTAAAAGCTTTTGCACAGAAAAGAAAGCCATAAAGAAGACGAAACGAGGACCCTCAGAATGGGAGAAAATATTTGCAAATGATGCCACTGTCAAAAGATTAATGTTCAAAATTTACAAGCAGTTCATGCAGCTCAATATCAAAAAAACAAACAACCCAATCCAAAAATGGGCAGAAGACCTAAATAGACACTTCTCCAAAGATATACAGATTGCCAACAAACATATGAAAGAATGCTCAACATCATTAATCATTAGACAAATGTAAATCAAAAGTACAATGAGATATCACCTCACACCAGTCAGAATGACCATCATGAAAAAATCTACAAACAATAAATGCTGGAGAGGGTGTGGAGAAAAGGGAACCCTCTTGCACTGTTGGTGGGAATGTAAATTGATACAGCCACTGTGGAGAACAGTACGGAGTTTCCTTTAAAAACTACAAATAGAACTACCATATGACCCAGCAATCCTAATACTAGGCATATACCCTGAGGAAACCATAATTCAAAAAGAGTCATGTACCACAATGTTCTTTGCTGCTCTATTTACAATAGCCAGGACATGGAAGCAACCTAAGTGTCCATCGACAGATGAATGGTTAAAGAAGATGTGGCACATATATACAATGGAATATTACTCAGCCATAAAAGGAAATGAAATTGAATTATTTGTAGTGAGGTGGATGGAACTAGAGTCTGTCACAGAGAGTGAAGTAAGTCAAAAAGAGGAAAACAAATACCGTACACTAACACATATATATGGAAATTTAAAAAAAAAAAGGTTATAAAGAATCTAGAGGCAGGACGGGAATAAAGATGCAGACCTACTAGAGAATGGACTTGAGGACCTGGTGAGGGCAAAGGTAAGCTGAGACAAAGTGAGAGAATGTCATGTATATATATATATATATATATATATATATATATATATATATATATATATATACACACTACCAAATGTACAAACGATAGCTAGTGGGAAGAAGCCACATAGCACAGGGAGATCAGCTCGGTGCTTTGTGACCACCTGGAGGCGTGGGATAGGGAGGATCAGAGGGAGGGAGTTGCAAGAGGGAAGAGATATGGGGATATATGTATATGTATAGCTGATTCCCTTTGTTATAAAACAGACACTAGCACACCATTTTAAAACAATTATACTGCAATAAATATGTTAAAATAATAAAAAATAAAATTTTTTTAAAATAATACATAAATCAATAAAATAAAGGATAGACAAAAGTATACATGATAACCTCATTTAAAAGAAAGCCAGGGTGTCTGTATTAATATAAAAGTATATTTCAGAGCAAAGAATATTACCACTGTTAAAGAGAGTCATCTCACAATAGCAATAGTGTCAGTTCATCACAAACACATAAAAATCATAAATGATTATGAACATAATTATAGAGCTTCAAATATATGTAGCAAAAAGTAGAACTTCAAGGATAAACAGATAAAACCACAATTATAATCAAATGCTTTAATACTTCTTCTTAGTAATGAATTAGAACAAATAAAGAATCAGTAAGTGAGTAGAAGACTTGGACAACACTGTAAACCATCTCGGTCAAATTGAAATTAATAGAACATGCCAAATTCTCAGAAAAGCAGCAAAATATGCATTCTTCTCAATTACATATGGAACATTTACCAAGATAGATCATTGTTCTAGGCCATAAAACAAGTCAAGATACGTTTAAAATTATTCAGATCATACAACGTTTGTGTTCTCTGACAACAATGGAATTAAATTAGCAACAATGACAAAAGGATATCTGCAATATCAAAAAAATTAGTAAATTGACACACTTCTAAATAATCAATGAGTCAAAAGACAATTCTTAAAAAGTAATTAGAAAGTGTTTTGAACTGAAATAAAATGATAACAGTACATGTCAAAATTGGCAGTACGGTACTAAAATGCTATTTAGATGGAAGTTTACAGTATTACTCCCCTGTATTAGAAAAGGAGATATGTCTCAAATCAATGATCTTTACTTCCACATTAATAAAATAGCAAAAAGATGCACAAATTAAACCAAAAGTAACAGAAGGAAGGAAATAGAAAAAATCATTGTGTAAATTAATGCCATAGAAAACAGAAACTGCAGAGAAAATCAGTGAAACCAAATGCTGATTATTTGAGATCAACAAAATTGATAACTCTTTACCCAGACTGACTAAAGGTTTTTTTTTTCATTTGCTGAGGAATTTTTTTTCTTTCTTTATTTGTTTGTTTTTTTGTTTGTTTTATATGGTTGCACTGAGTCTTAGTTGCAGCTCACAGGCTCCTTTTTTATTTTGGAATTTTATTTTATTTTATTTTTTTTCTACAGCAGGTTCTTATTCGTTATCTATTTTATACATATTAGTGTATGTATCTCAATCCCAATCTCCCAATCTGTCCCACCACCACCACCCCACTCCCCACTTTCCCCCTTGGTGTCCATACGTTTGTTCTCTACATCTGTGTCTCTATTTCTGCCTTGCAAAGCAGTTCATCTCTCCCATTTTTCTAGATTCCACATATATGCGGTAATATACGATATTTGTTTTTCTGTTTCTGACTTACTTCACTCTGTATGACAGTCTCTAGGTCCATCCACGTCTCTACAAATGATCCAATTTCATTCCTTTTTATGGCTGAGTAATATTCCATTGAATATATGTACCACATCATCTTTATCCTTTCATCTAGACTGACTAAAGATTCTTTTAAAAGCCACAAATTACCAATATTAGGATTGAGAGAAGTGGACTCACCAAGTCTACTGCTATTTTAAGGTAAGAAAAGAATGTTTTTCAGACTATACTACAAAGCTACAGTAATCAAGGCAGTATGGTACTGGCACAAAAACAGATATGTAAATCAATGGAACAGAGTAGAAAGCCCAGAGATAAACTCACACACATATGGTCACCTAATCTATGACAAAGGAGGCAAGAATATACAGTGGAAAAAAGACAGTCTCTTCAGTAAGTGGTGCTGGGAAAATTGGACAGTTACATGTAAAAGAATGAAATTAGAACACTCCCTAACACCATACACAAAAATAAACTCAAAATGGATTAATGACCTAAATGTATGGCCAGACACTATAAAACTCCTAGAAAACGTAGGCAGAACACTCTTTGCCATAAATCACAGCAAGATTTTTTTTGACCCATCTCCTAGAATAATTAAAATAAAAACAAAAATAAACAAATGGGACCTAATGAAACTTCAAAGCTTTTGCACAGCAAAGGAAACCATAAACAAGATGAAAAGAAAACCCTCTGAATGGTAGAAAATATTTGAAAATGAAGAAACTGACAAGGGATTAATCTCCAAAATATACAAACAGCTCAATATCAGAAAAACAAACAACCCAGTTAGAAAATGGTCAGAAGACCTAAATAGACATTTCTCCAAAGAAGACATACAGATGGCCAAGAGGCACATGAAAAGGTGCTCAACATCACTAATTATTAGAGAAATGCAAACAAAAACTACAATGATGTACAAGTCAGAATGGGTATCATCAGAAAATCTACAAACAACAGATGCTGGAGAGGGTGTGGAGAAAAGGGAATTCTCTTGCACTCTTGGTGGGAAAGTAAATTGATACAGCCACCATAGAGAACGGTATGGAGGTTCCTTAAGAAAACTAAAAATAGAGCTACCATATGACCCAGCAATCCCACTACTGGGCATATACCCTGAGAAAACCATAATTCGAAAAGATACATGCACCCCAGTGTTGATCGCAACACTATTTACAATAGCCAGGACACAGAAGCAACCTAAATGTCCATCAATGGAGGAATGGATAAAGAAGATGTGGTACACGTGTACAATGGAATATTACTCAGCCATAAGAAGGAACAAAATTATGCCATTTGTAGAGACGTGGATGGACCTAGAGACTGTCATACAGAGTGAAGTAAGTCAAAAAGAGAGAAACAAATATCCTATATTAATGCATATGTGTGGAATCTAGAAAATTTGTACAGATTAACCAATTTACAAACAGAAATAGAGACAGAGACATAGAGAACAAACATATGGACACAAAGAGGGGAAGGGGGGTGGATGAATTGGGAGATTGGGATTGACATATATACACTACTATGTATAAAAGAGATAACTAATGAGAATCTACTGTTTAGCACAGGGAACTCTACTCATTGCTCTTTGGTGACCTAAATGGGAAGGAAATCCAGAAAGGAGGGGATATATTTATATGTAAAGCTGATTCACTTTGCTGTACAGCAGAAACTAACACAACATTGTAATGCAACTATACTCCAATAAAAATTAATTTTAAAAAAGTGTGTTTTAAACAACTTTTTAAAGTTGAAATATAGTCAATGTACAATATTATGTTACTTTCAGGTGTACTACTTAGTGATTTGACATTTGCATGCATTATGAGATGATCACCACAATAAGTCTAGTAACTAACCATCTGTCCCCATACAAGTTATTACAATATTATTGACCAGATTCTTTATGCTATCTGTTACACCCCTGTGACTTATTTATTTTATAACCAAAAGTTTGTACCTCCTAACCCCTTTAATCTGTTTCATAGTCCCCCCTCCTCGACCCACACCCCGGAACTACCAGTTTGTTCTCTGTATTTATGGGTCTATTTCTATTTTGTTGTGTGTGTTTGTTTTGTTTTTTAGATTTCACACATAAGTAAGATCATATAGTATTTATCTTAATCTGACTTATTTCATTTAGCATACCCTCTAGATGCATCCATGTTTCACAAATAGCAAGATTTCATTCTGTTTATGGCAGAGCAATTTTCCATTATATTATTTTATGATTATATCACATCTTTTTTTATCTATTCATCTCTCCATGGACACTTAAACTGCTTTCAAATCTTGGCTATTACAAATAATGCTGCAATGAACATTGGTGTGTATATATCTTTTCAAATTAGTGGTTTTGTTTTCTTTATGTAAATACCCAGAAGTGAAATTTCTGGATCATATCGCAGTACTATTTTTAACTTTTTTAGAACCTCTATACTGTTTTCCATAGTAACTGCACCAATTTACAATGCTGCCAACACTACACAAGGTTCCCTTTTCTCCACATCCTCACCAACACTTGTTGTCTTTTAAACTATAGCCATTCTGACAGTTATGAGGTGTTATCTCATTTTGGTATTAATTTTCATTTCCCTTATGATTAGTGATGCTGAGCATCTTTCATGTGTCTGTTGACCATCTGTATGTCTTCCTTGGAAAAATGTCTAATCAGGTTCTCTGCCCATTTTTTAGTTATTTGTTTTACGATGTTGAGTTGTATGATTTCTTTACATATTTTGGATATTAATCCCTTATTGGATATAAAATATGCAAACATCTCCTATTCAGTAGGCTGCATTTTACTTTTGTTGATAGTTTACTGTGCAAAAGCTTTTTAGTTTGATGTAGTACCATTTGTTTGTTTTTGTTTTGGTTGCCCTTGCCTGAGGAGACAGATCCCCCAAAATAAAATCCATGTCATAGAGCATACTGACTGTGTTTTCTTCTAGGACTTTTACAGTTTCTGGTCTTATATTTAAATCTTCATCCATTTTGGGTTTTTTTTATATGTAGTATGAGATTGTATGTGAGTTTGATTGTTTTGTATGTTGCTGTCCAGTTTTGCCAACACCATTTACTGAAGAGGCTGTCTTTTCCCCATTGTATATACTTGTCTCCTGTGTCTTAGATTAATTGATCATATAAGTGTGGGTTATTTTTTTGTTTTGTTTTTTTTTTTGATTTTTTCCTTGTGAAGAGAATTTTTTTTTTTTAAATAAATTTATTTATTTATTTTTTGGCTGCTCGAGGGCTTTCTCTAGCTGCGGCGAGCGGGGGCCACTCTTCATCGCGATGCGTGGGTCTTTCACTGTCGCCGCCTCTCTTGTTGCAGAGCACAGGCTCCAGACGCGCAAGCTCAGTAATTGTGGCTCACGGGCCTAGCTGCTCCGCGGCATGTGGGATCTTCCCAGACCAGGGCTCGAACCCGTGACCCCTGCATTGGCAGGCAGATTCTCAACCACTGCGCCACCAGGGAAGCCCAAGTGTGGGTTATTTTGAGGTCCTCTATTCTGTTCTGTTTATCTCTGTGTCTGTTTTTGTGCCAGTACCATACTGTTTTGATGACTGTATCTATGTAATAGTGTTTGAAATCAGGGAGCATAATTCCTCCAGCTTTGTTCTTATGAACTACCAAAGCTTCTTATGAGCTTTGTTCTTATGAAACTACCAAAGCTTCCCTAAGACAAATAGGTAACATGAATACCCCTATGTCAATGAAAGAAATTGAATTTGTTATTTAAAAACCTTCCCACAAAGAAAACTTTAGACCAAGAGTATTTCACCAGTGAATTCTATGATATATTTTTAAAATAAATGACACCATTTCTAAACTTTTTCAGAAAATTGAAGGGGGTGTGGGACACTTCCTAATTTATTCTATGAAGCCAGCATTATGTGATACCACAACCAAGAATAAATAACACATTACAAGAATATAAAACTGCATACTGGTATCTCTTATAAACAAAGATTTAAAACTTACAAAGTTTTAGTAAACCAGATCCAAATATATATAAAAAGGAAAATATATCATGACCAAGTGGGATTTATCTTAGGAATGAAAGAGTGATTTACAATAGAAAGTCAACCAACGTAATTCACCTTATTAGAAAATAAAAAAAGAAAAACTATATGATCACCTCAATAGGTACATAAAAGCATTTGACAAAATCCAATATACACAATTGATTTTAAAAATCAGCAAATTAAGAATAAAAGAGAACTTTCTCAACTTAACAAGGAATCTTTATGAAAAACCTTAAGATAGCGTTGTATAATGGTAAAAGACTATTTAGTCTGCTCAGATTTAATGTAATTATTGCTGTTGTTGGTTAAACTTACCATTTGGTATTTGTTTTCTATTAACACCATTTGTTCCTTTGTTTCTTTCTTCCCTTTGTTGCTTAAAATAAAGAACAAGGTGAGAATGTTTACCCACACCACTTCTATTCAACATTGTACTGACAGTTCTAACAGGTGCAGTGAGTTAAGAAACAAGTAAAAGAAATCTGTATTGAAAAGCAAAGTGTCTTTATTCAAACATTATTAGATGTAGAAAAGCTTATGATATCTATTTTTCAAAAAGCTATCAGGGCTAATAAGTGTGTTTACCAGATTGCAGTACACATGATCAATGTTTAAAAATCAATTACATTTTTATATGAAATATAACAAGTTAATTTTGTATATGAAATATATAAACATATAAATGAACAATCATAAATTGAAATTTTTAAAAATACTGTTTAAAATATATTCAATATACTTACTTAGGGGTAAATCTGACAAAAGATGTGCAAGTATATACACTTAAAAACTATATACATTACTGAGCGAAGTAAAAGACTTACATGAGGAGATGTATCAAGTTCATAGGTGGAAAAAACTCAATATTGTTAAAATGTCAATTCTTGAGAAATGCAGCACAACTTCAATTAAAATCCTAGTGGGCTTTTATAGAAATTGAGAAGTTGATTCTAAAAGTCATATGGCAATCCAGGGTAGAACGAAAAACTTATCTAGAAATAAATGCCACTAAAAATGTGTGAGATCTTTGTTGGAATGCAGAATATTTTAAAATTTTTAGATCCTTCCTAAACTTATCTATAGATTTGATGCAATGTTACTTTGTGGAAATCAGAAAATGATTCTAAAAGGTATATGATGGAGTAAAGGGCTGAGGGTTAAGAGGGGGTTGGGGCAAAGGATTTCTTCTACCATGTATCAAAATTTATTATAAAGCTATAGTAATTAAGACCTTATAAATTATTTATAGCTGCCTTTTTTCATTTACTTCCACATCTCACCAACCTTTAGTGTGTCCAGTCATTATCATTTAAACTCTTTTAGCAGGTATGAAGTGATATTTCATTTGGTTTTATTTATATATAAAAATATAGCTGCACTAGCTTTCTTATGTTTCATGCTTATATGATGTAAGTTTTTCTATTATTTTACTATCAACCTGTCTGTGACTTTATATTTCTTGTAAACTGCATATAGGGTCTTGCTTTTTCTCCAGTGTGACAATATCTGCCTTCAAATTTTAATAGCTAGTTCACTTAAGTTTAATATAACTATTGCTAAGGTTGGGGTTAAGTCTGCCATCTTGGCATTTGTTTTCTATTAATGCTTCTTGTTCTTTTGTTTCTTTTCTTCTTCTGGATGAATCATGTATTTTCAGTATTTCTATGTTGTCTCCTATATAGATTTCTTTTTAATTCAAAATTATTTTTTAATAGTTGCACTTGACTTTACAATAATCATCTTTAATTTATCAGAATCTAAATTGAAAGAAAATTTAATTCACAACAGTGTAAAAACCTTATAACAATACAACTTCATTTATACCCCACCCATCCTTTGTACTCTGGTCTCATATTTATTTCTAAATATGCTATAAATCCCAAAATACCTTGTTAATATTTTTGCTTTAAAAAGTCAATTGTGATAAAGATACATAGATATAAACTGATAGCAAAATAAGTTTTTTATATATACCTTCCCGTGTGCACTTTATTTCTTTCTGTACATCCAGTGTTCCTCCTGGTTTCATTTCCCTTCAACCTGAAGAACGTCTTTAAAATTTCTTGTATTGCAGGTTCTCTCATCTTTTTTCTGTATCAAAGTGTCTTTATTTTTTGCCTTCATTTTTGAAGGACATTTTCCACCGAATACAGAATTATAGGATGACAGGTAGTTTTTGTTGTTTTTCAGTTGTTTTAAAAGCAATTTATAAAGACATCATTCCGTTATCTTATGGCTTTCATCATTTTTGGTAAGAAGTGAGTCATTATTCATGTCACTGTTCTCAAATATATAATGTGTCTTTTTACTTGTTGCCGCTTTAGAGTTTTCCTTTTATCTTTGGTTTTCAGCACTTTTATTATGTGCCTAAGTGTAATTTCCTTTGTATTTATCCTGTTTGAGGTTCAGTTGAACTTCTTGGATTTCTGGGATTATGTCTTTCATTAATTTTTGGTGTTCTCAGACATTATTTCTTCAAATACTTCTTCAGCACCATTCTCTTTTTCCTCTTCTTCTTGGATTCCAAAAACATATATATGAGACCATTTAATATAGTCCCACAGATCTCAGATGACCTGTTAATTTTTTTTCAACTCTGCTTTTTTTCTTTGTATTTCAGTTTGGTTACATGCTATTAACCTCTCTTCAAATTCATTGCTCTTTTCCTCTGCTTTTCTCAGTTTACTCTTAAATCCATCTAATAATTCTTTATTCCTGGTATCATATTTTTAACGTCTAGCATTTCCATTCTGGTTTTTTTTTTTTATCATTTACGTATCTTAGCTGTAATTCCCCATCTCTGCATTCTTTTTGCTCATATTTCCACGAGATATTCAGTGTTTTATCATAGCTATTTTCTTTTTTGCCATGCCTGGTATTTTAGCACTGACAGGATTCCAGAGATCTCTTCATATTTCACAACTGAATCACCAGCTTTCCAAACCCTAGAAGAGCCATCTCTGCTCTATAGTCTAGCTGCCAGCTTTTTTTTTTTTTTTTTTTCTTAATCACTGAAGATTTCTCTTTCCTCTCTCATCAGTCCCTGGATTTTCTTGCCTTGGGAGATCTCTATCTCTCTCTCCTGATTCCCTGACCCCAATTTAGCATGGAGACTGCTTTATACTTTCAGTAAAGGCCACACATATCTCAGAGGGAGAGTTTTTCTCAGCTCTCTTATCCTACTCCCTGTCTATGGTAGCTGAGCATCCAGAATGCTGATGGATTTCTCTCAACTTTGCTGCCTTGCTGCCTGCCCCCTCCCCATCTTCAAGAGGTTACTGCTTTATATTTGGGAGAGACCCTCACTGCATCGGAGGGATTACTCAGCTTTCCTGCTTTGCCCCAAGTCCTTGGCTTACTATACCCAAGCACTAATTGAAGATCTATAGGAAAGAGTTTTGGGTGGGTGAAATCTCATTCCATGGCTGGGGTTAATTGGAATTCCCATCTATCGTGTTTATGACAAATTCCCCTTCCCATCCCTCTTCCAAGAATAGTGAGAATAGCTGTGTCTTTTCTATAACGGGCTCATCATTTTGTTTCTAATCTATTTCCCTTTTGAGAATTGTTTCACACTCATTTTTAGCAACAGAAGTTCTAAGCTTTACATTGAATCTTCGTTTGGTAAAATGTCTTTTTACCCCAAATGGTCTCTTTTTTTAAATTATCAGTTCGATTTCTGTCTACATCCTGTTTGAGTATAGACTAAGTATTTGTACATTAAATAAATGTACACATTTATTTAGGGAGACAAGATGTGCACAAAAGACTCCTGTTGATTGTCATGGACATAGAAGCTACACTTTAAGTAAAAATCTTTAAGAATTAGAAACAGTTGGGGAGGGGAGACAGGGGTAAAGGGAGACCTTGACTCCCTAAATGAAATTACTCCCACTGAATTTCAAACATAGCAGTCTGTGCACGGCCTTCCTCTCTAATAGTGTCCATAAAATGGTAGTATTGTTTTCTCTCAGGTTTTAAGTTCTCTCTTTAGCCAAGGAAGTTTGAATTCCAAAAATAATGTTTGAAGTATCCTTATATTTTTTTTTTCCTTTTTGGTTATTTATTTTAAATATAGCAGTGTGTACATGTCAATCCCAAACTCCCTAACTATCCCTCCCCTCTATGCTTCCCCCCTGGTAACCATAAATTTGTTCTCTAAGTCTGTGAGTCTGTTTCTGTTTTGTAAATAAGTTCATTTGTATCTTTTTTTTCAGATTCCGTGTATAAGCAATATCATATGACATTTTCTCTTTCTCTGACTTACTTCACTCAGTATGACAATCTCTAGGTCCATTCGTATTGCTGCACATGGCATTATTTCATTCTTTTTAATGGCTGAGTAATATTCCATTGTATATATGTACTACATCTTCTTTATCCATTCCTCTGTCTATGTAAGTGTCCTTATATCTTTTTTTGTTTGTTTGTTTGTTTCAGTATGCAGGCCTCTCACTGTTGTGGCCTCTCCTATTGCAGAGCACAGGCTCTGGATGCACAGGCTTAGCGGCCATGGCTCACGGGCCCAGCCACTCCATGGCATGTGGGATCTTCCTGGACCAGGGCACGAACCCATGTCCCCTGCATCGGCAGGCAGACTCTCAACCACTGCACCACCAGGGAAGCCCATGTCCTTATATCTTGACCTCAGTAAACATCAGAGTCAAAGGGGCACTTCTGGCCAGAGTGGATAAACACATAAGAAAAGAGAAGGTTGATGATCTTTGAGGATTTAAAAGGGAATTAAGAATAATTATTTCGGGCTTCCCTGGTGGCGCAGTGCTTGAGGGTCCGCCTGCCGATGCAGGAGACGCGGGTTCG
>NW_006779799.1:165461-178257 GCF_000442215.2 Lipotes vexillifer | reverse complement strand
GGGAGAGGCCACAACAGTGAGAGGCCCGCGTACGGCAAAAAAAAAAAAAAAAAAAAAAAAGACATAAGGAGCCCCAAAAACAAAAAAAAAAAAAAAAAAAAAAAAAAAAAAGAATAATTATTTCTACTGATAGAAAAAGTATATAAAATAATAAAATCACTGGAATAATTTATTTTTATGCTTGTGTGTAATATATTTTCATGTAATATATTTCTAGGTCTGAAGTATTAGTCAGAAATATAATAAAAATTAAATCTTAGTAGTTACTGTTTTATTTTTAAATGTAACAAATTAGAAGATGGGAACTGGTAACACTGTCCATAAAATCAAAGATTGTCTAATTATTTTCAATTTTTTCACAGAATAAAGGAAGAAGAAGCAGCATGGCAATCTGGACAGAAAATGAGGTTTATCTTGGATATGCTTTGCTTAAATTTGTTAAAATAATAACTACTGAAAAACTGAAAGAACTTCTAAATATGTCATCAGCTGCTACTCTGACTATACACAATGTTGAGTATACAGGACACCCTTTGGAACTTGCCTTGTTACTAAATTACTGCATTACATGTAACATCATCAAAACGATTTACCTAGTGATATACAATGAAGATACAAAACAGTGGGTATTCCAAGACTTTGCATTAGATGTCTCTACTGACAGTTTTTTAATTCCAAATTTTATATATTCAGCAATGCCAGAATTAATACTATGGGACAAACATAGGATCTACTATTATTACCATAATTTCACAGATACTGGAGTTTTACAAACACCTACAGAATTTGGAAATCTATCAAGATTATCACATAACAGCACTATTCATAATGTTTTTATGGGTAAGGTATTCTCATTTTGCAAAAATTATTCTAGATTTCGTAATAGATATCTTGCTTATATAGATGTAATAATTTTAATGTATTAATATATGATGCTTTTGATAAAGGTGCTGTTTTACCACTTTTAAAATTCTATTAATGTCAAGTAGGATCTCACAAAGCAAAATGGCAAACTCAGATTCTTTTTTCAGAGGTTCATTTTGGTCAATCAGCAGATACATATGCAACTTACATATGCATTTTCAATGTATGTGTTGTTATATTCATTTCCTAGGGCTCCCATAACAAAATACCACAAAATGGTACAAACTTAAAGCAGCAGAAATTTATTGTCTCAGTCCTAAAGGCTAGAAGTGTTGGCAGGGCCATACTCCCTCTGAAAGCTAGGGAATCTTTCCTAGCTTCTAGTCACTTGCTGGCAAACCTTTTCATTCCTTGGCTTGCAGCTGCATCATTCCAATTGCTGCCTTTGTCATCACATAGAATTCTTGTGTCTCCACATATCATCTTGTTATAAGGACACCAGGGCCAACCCTATTCCAGTACGACCTCATCTTAAATAATTATATCTATAATGACGCTATTTCCAAATATGGTCGCATTCTGAAGTAGTATTTGGAGTTAGAAGTTCGACATATCTTTTTTGAGGGGACACAATTCAATTAATCTATAACAGGTGTTGTAGAGTTAAATAGATCTGTTTTCAAGTCCATGAACATGTCATTTAACATTTCCAAGCCTCAGTTTTCTAATCTAGAATATAGGACTGTCATTTTGATTAGATAAGGGATTGTATATAAAATGCTTAGAATAATACTTGGCAAGTGGTAAATCTTCAATTAATAGTAGCTATTCTTCATGTTATTATTCTTGAGGCAGTGTACTAAACATTATAGGAAGTGCAAAGAAATAGAAAGTTTAATGCTCAAGGAATCTATTTAGGAGATAAATTAACCATGAAATTTAAAGTAGATATCACTGTAAATTGTAATTAGTCTTTCTTGACCCCATATCATTCTTCAACTCTCAACCATCCAGTTTTGCTGCTCCCCTTTACAACAAAACTCCAAGGAAGTATTGCCTGGTTTTACTTTTTCCTCTTTCCTCTCATTCTCTCTTGAATCCACTCTAATCAAATTTTCACAGAAACTGCCCTTATCAAGCTTTTCAATGACTTCCACTTTGCTAATCCAGTGGCCAATTTTCAGTCATCTTTCATGATCTGGCAGCAGCATTTGAAATAATTCACCATGGCCTTTTTCTTGAAACACTTTTTTTTCACTGAATTTTAGGGTATCACTTTTCTGTTCTTCCTCCTACTTCACTAGATGTTCCTCCTCTGCCTCTTTTCCATTCTCATCTTCTTAATTCCTAAATGGAGAAGTACCTCAGGGTTTGGTTCTCAGACATCCTCTGAACTCTATTTACATTCATTCTTTGCCCTCCAGCCATGATAATTAGCCTGAACTCCAAACTACTATTTCCTACTACCTTCTTGATACCTTCACTTGGATGACTAGTGGGCATCTCAGACTAACATATCCAAAACTGAATCCTTGTTTCCCTCACCCACACTTCAATCTGCTTCATCCCTAGTCCTCCCCTATCGAGTAAACAGCACTTCTTTTCTTCCAGCCACAAACCATGACCTCATCCTTGAATCCTCCCCTTTTACATCCCACAAACAAGACATTATCAAATCCTGTTGGCTATATCTAAAAAATGTATCTAATATCTAACCTTTTTTCACCATTCCCACTCCAGTTCAAGCCCTTATCCTCTCTAGCCCTTACATACAAGAGTTTTTTAAGTGGTCTCTCATCTTTTATCCTTGCGTCCCCATCCCTAACCACAGTCCACCTAGCAGCCAGAGTGAGCCTTTGAAAATATATGCAAAATCATATTATTCCTCTGCTTAAAACCCTCATTTGGCTTCTTATATCACTCAGAATAAAATCTAAAACCTTTAGCATCACCTGAAAAACAATATGTGATCTGGCCCAGGACTCTGATGTCATCTCCTATCCCTCGACCCTTTGTTCAGTGTTACTTAGCCATACTGGCCTCTTTGCTATTCTTTGGATATCTACTGTTTCCCTGGGTATCTACTGCCAAGAATATTTCTCACTTTGATATGTATATAACTCTTATACTTAATTCAGGTTTAAGTCCAAATGTCACCTTATCAGAGAGCTCTTTCCTGACCCTGACCTAACTCCCCTGCTCTGTACCTTACACTTCTTTATTTTGTTCACATCGCTTATCATCACCTAACAAATTATATGTGTACTTATTTGTTAGCTGAATCTTCCACCAAAATAAAGTTCTGCATGACTTCATTATATTTGCTGCTTTACCCACAATACCTAGAACAGTATATAATATGTACTTTTTGGAATAAATAATTGAAAAATATTCACTGAGAACCACTATTTGTGAGGCATTCTGCTAGGGGTTGGAGATATAGTGGTAATATGAACACAATTCCCACCCTCACAGAGTTTACAAAATTACATAGGATAAAGACAAGTTAACATGCAAATAAAGCAACATGTTTAACTCTATGATAGAGACAATATAGGGTGCTATGGAAACACACAGATTGAGTACCTTATCCAAATTGGGAGACATGGAAGTAGGGAAGGCTACCTTGAGGTAGGGAAGTGGTATCTAAACTGAGATATGCTGAATAAGCCGGGGTTAGACAGTGAAGACAATAGATGGGATTGGTTTACCCAATGACCCAGAGACAGAGATGACAGGATACTTTCCAGAACATGAAAGATGATAAACTTCTGAAACAGAGTTTTGCAGAGAGAAAAGGGTTGAGTCTCTTCTGGAGAAATAGAGTCCAGATTATTAAAGACTGCAAAAGTTGTATGAAGAAATTGGACCTTCTTCTAAGGCCTCTAGGGAGTTCTAAAGAGTTTAGAGCAAGCGAGAAGCAGGATATTTGTGTTTTTGTTTTTTGTTTTTTGGGGGGTTTTGGGGGTTTTTGTGTGTGTGTGGTACGTGGGCCTCTCACTGTTGTGACCTCTCCCGTTGTGGAGCACGGGATTCGGACACACAGGCCCAGCGGCCGTGGCTCATGGGCCCAGCTGCTCCGCGGCATGTGGGACCTTCTCGGACCGGGACACGAACCCGTGTCCCCTGCATCGGTAGGCGGACTCTCAACCACTGCGCCACCAGGGAAGTCTGGATATTTGTGTTTTTAAAAGACCATAGTGAAAAGAAGATAAGGTCAGAATGATAAATTGGGGATAGATTTTAGAGGACCTTAAAGTTTGAATATTGTACTGAAAGCCATTCAGAAATGCTGAAATAAAAAGTTTAAACAGTTTATAAGTATATGAGATATGAAGTTAAATGCCCTCAACCTTCACTATTTCCAGTTCTCAGATAACCCACTATTAACAAGTTCCTGTGAATTTATCCAGACGTTTTAAAAAGCAAATTCAAAATATAACAGGTGAAATCAGAGAAGATGACAGAGTAGAAGGACCTGAGCTCACCTACTCTCACAAGCACAACAAAATTACAACTATTTACAGAACAACTATTGATGAAAAAGACCAGAACCTGCCAGAAAAGATCTACAACTAAAGATATAAAGGAGGAACCACAATGAGACAGGTAGGAGGGATGGAGTCACAGTATACTCAAGTCCCATGTCTCTGGGCAGCCCACAAACAGGAGAGTAATTATAATTGCAGAGGTTCTCCCCAAGGAGTGAGCAGTCTGAGCCCCACATTGTGCTCCCCAGCACTAGATGATGGCTCCCCAGAACATTTGGGTTTGAAAGCCATTGGGGCTTACTTTCAGGAGTCCTGGAGAGCTGTGGGAAATAGAGACTCAGAGAATGTCACATGCTCCAGGACCCAGAGCAGAAGTAGTAATTTGAAAGGATCCTGGGTCAGACCTACCTGCTGATCTTGGAGAGTCTCCTGGAGAGGCAGGAGGAAAATGGAGCTCATGCTGGGGACACAGACACTGGCCACAGCCATTTTTGAGAGCTCTTTTACCACATGGACCCTGGTGCTAGCAAGCATCATTTTGGAATTCTCCCTCTAGTTTATTAGCTTCAGGACCCCACCCTGCCCCTGCCCAACAGCCTGTAGCCACCACTACTGGGATGCCTTGGCCCAAGCAACTAACTAGGTGGGGACACAGCCCTGCCCACCAGCAGACAGGCTGCCTTAAGACCCCCAGAGCCCACAGCCACTCCTGGACACAGCCCTGCCCATCAGAAGTCCCAGGACCTGGACCCACACACCAGAGCTCAAGCACTAAACCTGGAGCCCCCAAGGCCTTGTAGTCAGAGACACCAGGATGCAGCTATACCTCCAGTGAGCAGGCACCAGCCACCAGAAAGCCTTCTCTAGCCTTGGGATCAGCCTCACCCACAAGTGGGCAGACACTAGCCACAGGACAACCACAGTCCACAACCTGGGGACCCAGTGGACCAGCACCAAACTTGACCAGCTGGAACCTGAACCTACACCCTGGACCCAACATCCAGCTGTGTCAGGAACTGGACCCACCCATCAACAATCTGAAATCAGCTCTGGGGCCCCTGGGTCCTGCAGCCAGACCTGAGGACCCAGTTCTGCCCAATAGTAAGCTGGCACTAGCTCCAAGACCTGGGTTCACCCACCAGTGGACAGGTATCAATCCCAGGATCTCCTGGACCCTAACCCCACCCACCAGTGAACAAGCACTAACACTGGGGACCCCTGGGGTTCTGCAGCCCACCACCTCATGATCCAGTTCCACCAACCAGTAGCTGGAAGCCTCCTTAAAAGGCAGAGCCTAGCAACCAACTGGACTGTGAGCCAACAAAGCCTACCAAGCCACCCACAGTAGTCAACCCATGACAACAGAAGGTCCTATGCAACCCACATAGAGAATGACCCTAGAGTATATAGCTCAGGTGGTGAGAGGGGATTGTCCTACTAGAATGCATAGGACATCTCCTACAAAAGGCCACTTTTCCAAGGTCAGGAAACATAACCTACCAGATACAAACAAATAAAAACATGTTAGGCAAAATGAAACAACAGAGGAACATGTTCCAAACAAAAGAACAAGATAAAACCCCAGAAAACTAAGTGAAGTAGAAATAGGAAGTCTACCCAAGAAAGAGTTCAGGGTAATGACCATAAAGGTGATCAAAGAACTGGGGAGAAGAATGGATGCACATAGAGAGAAGTTAGAGATTTTTTAAAAGAGTTGGAAAATATAAATAACAACCAGATGTGAGGAATACAATAATGAAATGAAAAATACACTAGAAAGAACCAACATTAGATTAAATGATACAGAGGAATGGATCAGCAATCTGGAAGACAGAGTAGTGGAAATCACTGATGCTGAGCAGAAAAAAGAAGGAAAAGAAATGAGGACAGTTTAAGAAACTTCTGGGATAACATCAAGCATACTAACATTTGCATTATAGGGGTCCCAGAAGGAGAAGAGAGAAAGGGGTCAAGAACACATTTGAAGACATAATAGCTGAAAAGTTCCCTAACCTGGGAAAGAAAACAGACATCCAAGTCCAGGGAGCACAGAGAGTTCCAAGTATGGTCAACTCAAAGAGAACCACAAGACACATTGTAATTAAGATGCCAAAACATAAAAGTAGAGAATATTAAAAGTAATAAGGGATAAGAACATAAAAAACACAAACACATGGTGGATAAACAATACATTCTTAAATAACCAAGAGATCACTGAAGAAATCAAAGAGGAAATCAAAAAATACCTAGAGACAAATGACAATGAAAACACGATGATCCCAAACCTACGGGATTCAGCAAAAGCGGTTCAAACAGGGAAGTTTATAGCTATACAAGCCTACCTCAAGAAACAAAAAAATTCTCAAATAAACTATCTGTCCTTACACCTAAAGGAACTAGAGAAAGAAGAACAAATAAAACCCAAAGTTAACAGAAGGAAAGAAATCATAAAAGTCAAAGCAGAAATAAATGAAATAAAAAGGAAGAAAACAATAGCAAAGACCAATAAGACTAAAAGCTGGTTCTTTGAGAAGATAAAATTGATAAACCATTAGCCAGACTCATCAAGAAAAAGAGGGAGAGGACTCAAATCAATAAAATTAGACATGAAAAAGGAGAAGTTACAACAGACACCGCAGAAATACAAAGCATCCTAAGAGACTACTACAAGCAACTCTAGGCCAATAAAATTGACAACCTGGAAGAAATGGAAAAATTCTTAGCAAGGTATAACCTTCCAAGACTGAACCAGGAAGAAAGAGAAAATATGAACAGACCAATCACAAGTAATGAAATAGAAACTCTGATTAAAAATCTTTGAACAAGAAAAGTCCAGGACCAGATGTCTTCACAGGTGATCTATCAAACATTTAGAGAAGAGCTAACACCCATCCTTCTCGAACTCTTCTCAAAAATTGCAGAGGAAGGAACACTCCCAAACTCATTCTATGAGGCCACCATCACCCTGATACCAAAACTAGGCAAAGATACTACAAAAAAAAGAAAATTGAAGACCAATATCACTGAGGAATATAGATGCAAAAATCCTCAACAAAATACTAGCAAACAGAATCCAACAACACATTAAAAGGATCGTACACCATGATCAGGTGGGATTTATCCCAGGGATGCAAGCATTCTTCAATATACGAAAATCAATCAATGTGATACACCATATTAACAAATTGAAGAAGAAAAACCATACTATCATCTCAGTAGATGCAGAAAAAGCTTTTGACAAAATTCAACAACCATTTATGATAAAAACTCTCTAGAAAGTGGGCATAGAGGGAACCTGCCTCAACATAATAGAGGCCATATATGACAAACCCACAGCAAACATCATTCTCAATGGTGAAAAACTGAAAGCATTTCCTCTAAGATCAGGAACAAGACAAGGATGTCCATTCTCACCACTATTATTCAACATAGTTTTGGAAGTTCCAGCCATGGCAATCAGAGAAGAAAAAGAAATAAAAGGAATACAAACTGGAAAAGAAGAAGTAAAACTCACTGTTTGCAGATGACATGATACTATACATAGAGAATCCTAAAGATGCCACCAGAAAAATACTAGAGCTAATCAATGAATTTAGTAAAGTTGCAGGATACAAAATTAATGCTCAGAAATCTTTTGCATTCCTCTCCAATATTCATGAAAAATGCAAAAGAGAAATTAAGGAAACACTCCCATTTACCATTGCAACAAAAAAATAAAATACCCAGGAATAAACCAACCTAGGGAGACAAAAGACCTGTATGCAGAAAAGTATAAGACACTGATGAAATAATTAAAGATGATACCAACAGGTGGAGAGATATACCATGTTCTTGGATTGGAAGAATCAATATTGTGAGAATGTCTATACACCCAAAGCAATCTACGGATTCAATGCAATCCCTATCAAATTACCAGTGGCATTTTTTACAGAACTAAAACAAAAATCTTAAAATTTGTATGGAGACACAAAAGACCCCAAATAGCCAAAGTGGTCTTGAGGGAAAAACACGGAGCTGGAGGAATCAGACCCCCTGACTTAAGACTATATTACAAAGTGACAGTAATCAAGACAGTACAATACTGGCACAAAAACAGAACTATAGATCAATGGAAGAGGATAGAAAGCCCAGAGATAAACCCATGTGCCTATGGTCAACAAACCTATGAAAAAAGAGGCAAGGATATACAATGGAGAAAAGACAGTCTCTTCAGTAAGTGGTGCTGGGAAAACTGGACAGCTACATGTAAAAGAATGAAATTAGAACACTCCCTTACCATACACAAAAATAAACTCAAACTGGATTAGAGACCTAAATATAAGACCGGACACTATAAAATTCTTAGAGGAAAACACAGGAAGAACATTGTTTGACATAAATCACAGCAAGATCTTTTTTGTTCCACCTCCTAGAATAATGGAAATAAAAATAAACAAATGGGACCTAATGAAACTTAAAAGCTTCTGCACAGCAAAGAAAACCATAAACAAAATGAAAAGACAACCCCACAGAATGGGAGAAAATAGTTGAAGACAAAGCAACCAACAAGGAATTAATCTCCAAAATATACAAAGAGTGCATGCAGCTCAATATCAAAAAAAAAAACCCATCATAAAATAGGCAGAGGATCTAAATAAACATTTCTCCAAAGAAGACATATATATGGTGAAAAAGCACATGAAAAATGCTCAACATTGCTAATTACTAGAGAAATGCAAATCAAAACTACAATGAGGTATCACCACACACAGTCAGAATGGCCATCACCAAAAAGTCTACAAACAATAAAATCTGGAGAGGGTGTGGAGAACAGGGAACCCTCCTACACTGCTGGTGGGAATGTAAATTGGTAGAACCACTATGGAAAACAGTATGGAGGTTCCTTAAAATACTAAAAATAGAATTACCGTATGATCCAGAAATCCCACTCTTGGGCATATATCCAGAGAAAACCATAATTTGAGAAAGATAAATGCACCCCAATATTCATTGAAGCACTATTTACAATAGCCAAGACATGAAAGCAACATAAGTGTCCATCGACAGAGGAATGGACAAAGAAGATGCGGTACATACATATAATGGAATATTACTCAGCCATAAAAAATGAAATAATTCCATTTGCAGCAACATGGGTGAACCTAGAGATTATCATACTAAGTGAAGTAAGTCAGAGAAAGACAAATATCATATGATGTCACTTTTATATGGAATCTTAAAAAGTGATACAAATGAACTTATTTACAAAACAGAAACAGACTCACAGACTTTGAAAACAAACTTATGGTTACCAAAGGGAAAAGGTAATGGGAGGGATAAATAAGGAGTTTAGGATTAACATATACAAACTACTATATATAAAATAAATAGTCAATAAGGACCTTCTGTATAGCACATGGAACTCTACTCAATATTCTATAATAACCTATATGGGAAAAGAACCTGAAAAAGAATGGAAGTATGTATATGTATAACTAAATCACTTTGCTGCACACCTGAAACTAACACAATATTGTAAATCAACTATACTCCAATATAAAATAAAAATTAAATTAAAGAAACACCTCTGGAGAATATGCATATATATACATATGTATATATGTACTTGTACACTTGTACAAGTATTCCTGTATCATAGATTATTAGATATAGAATTCTTGAATCAGAGTTCTGAATATTTAAAAAGTTGATAACCCTTAAAATTGTCAGTCTAAACTCACCCAAAAGTATTTGAAAAATGTATATTTTTATAAAATCTATTTACTATTTACCCATAGTGTGGAAGAAAAATGTGTAATTCTCATTTTATTGCACATTTTATAATTAGATGTTTTATCTAGTTTTGTATGTTTATTGGTCATATTTTTTCTGGATTGTCAATTCATACTGTTTAGATATTTTGCACTGGATTGCTTATTTTCTTATTGATATGTTTTTTACTTATAATGTATATTATCCATTTGTCTTTGACGCATATTGCAAATATTTTCTGTTGTGTGTAATTTCTCAGTGCCTTTTTGCAGGGACTTTGACATTTACAATTTCAGTTTTTAAGTAGTGAAATTTGTTAGTATTTTTATTTGTGAATTCTTCTGTAATGTCATAATATGAAAGGTCTTTCCAATTATAAAGATATTATCATATATTTTCTTTTTATAATTTAGCATTATAATTTTCATGTTTAAATCTTTAATTCATCTAGAATTATATTTGGTATAAGGAATCTAATTTTATTTTTTATTTCTATTTTTCCTGTGAAACCTGGTGTTGCCTTCAAATCAGTCTTCTGTTAAACACCACTTACCCTACAGATCTGAAATGCCAATTTTATTATGCATTTATTCCTCGTGTTAACTGGGTTAAGTTTCTAGGCTACCCCCTTCCCTCATCTATCTCCATAAGATCTATATTGTTTTGATTACTGTAGCATTAATCACTAACACACTATATAATTTATTTATCTTATGTTTATTGGCAGTCTTCCATAAAGGAATAGAAGCTACAAAAGAAAATGATCTTTCAGTTTTTTTACTAATATGCCCCTCCCAAGTATTTAGAACAGTATATAGCTATAGTGGGCATTCAGTAAATATTGATATTTATTGAATAGATGATTGCATATTTGCAATATCAGGTCTTCCCAACCAGGAATGTTATATCTATTCATTAATTTTATTTTCTCTAACTGGTCTATTAAAGTCTTTCAACTCTTCTTCAGTCAATTTTAGAAGTTTTTTTATTCCTAGGAAAGCATTCATTTTTTCTAGATTTTCTAATTTATTGGCAAAGGCTTCCCATTTTAATGTTTAAATTTCTTATGTATGTGTAATCATATTCTCTTGCTTATTTGTAATATTGTTTATGTCCCACTCCTTGCTAGTTTGGCTTGCAAGATACCATTTTTTTTTTTAATTTTTTGTTTTTGTTTTCCTTTCCTTTGAAAAGAACTCTTTGATTTATCAAATCTACTTTCTTTTTTATTTAATTCCTTAATTTCTGCTTTTGTCATTAATGATTCCTCACTTCTGCTTTTTGTTTGTAATGTTGGTATTCTGTTGCCTGCTTGTTGAGTTAAATAACTAGTTCATTTATTTTCAGTTTTTGTTGTTTTCTAAGCATTTAAAACTATGAAAAGCATAATGCCATGAATTTTTCTCTGCATAGCTTTAGCTACATCCCACAGGCTTTTATATATAGTGTTCTTATTCTCATTATTTAAAAAAATAATTCCTAATTTTCATCTTAACTTCATATTTAATCCAAAATTCATTTAATAATGTTTTTAATGAGCAGTGTGATAGGAAAATGGTAGTATGTTGACACTGTTATTAAAGTATTCTGATCCTAAAAATATTGGTATTTCTGATTTAAGAGCTTGATTAGAATATAATTTATGGCAAGTTGTGAAAATGTCACAATTATTCATAATCCAAATGTAAGATGCAAACTCACAAAGAGCTCTGAACCTCCCTAACTCTTTGAATTCACATTCCTCCTTTCAGCCAGTCCTTTCTAAGTGTTGTTTTTGAAAATTAAAGAAACTATATTCCTAGGGGCTGTATGCAAAGAGTGTCGTATCTGGAAAGGAAATTATGAAACCAACTGGTCCAACTGTTCATTTTATACATATGGTTATAGAACCAAAGAGGTTAAGAGACTTATTGTCTATGAACCTCTACAACTTAGGCATAATACTCTATTAAGGGGAGAAAGTTAATTAATTTGTATAAAGTGAACCTGAAGAGGTGCTGTCTCCCTCCCACCACCATTTCTTCATCCCAATTGCATTAGCCTACTATGGCTGCCATAGGAAAATACCACAGACTAAGTGGCTTAAACAATAGAAATTTATTTTCTCACAATTCTGGAGGCTAGAAGTCCAAGATCAAGGTGTCATCAAGGTTGGTTTCTGACGAAGACGCTCTTGCTGGCTTGAATACAGCGGCCACCTTCTCATTTTGTCCTCACATAGCCTTTCCTCTTTGTACATGCAGAGAGAGAAAGAGCTCTCTGGTGTATATTCCTCCCCTGATAAAGACATCAGTCGTATTGGATTAGGGCCCCATCCTCCTGACCTCTTTTAACCTTAATTACCTCCTTAAAGACTCTACCTCCAAATACAGTAATTCAGTCCATAATACAATGCTTCCTAATAATACCATTCCTGTCATGCTTATCCTCATTATTATTTAATACACTAATTCCAGCTCTTTCTTCTATGTTAATAATGTGATTATAAAAGTGATAGAGTGGGGCTTCCCTGGTGGCGCAGTAGTTGAGAGTCTGCCTGCCGATGCAGGGGACACGGGTTTTTGCCCCAGTCCAGGAAGATCCCACATGCCACAGAGCGGCTGGGCCCATGAGCCATGGCCGCTGAGCCTGCGTGTCCGGAGCCTGTGCTCTGCAACGGGAGAGGCCACAACAGTGAGAGGCCTGCATAC
>NW_006779799.1:126469-165271 GCF_000442215.2 Lipotes vexillifer | reverse complement strand
AAAAAGTGATAGAGTGAATGTGAGGAGAAATGTATGCAGAAAAAAAAAAACCGCTCTGCTACGAAGTGGGAGAGAAGCTCTCAAACATCTTGTAATGTTATGGGTTTGTGCCTGAGTTTTCTCAAAGTATATAAATAATCACTATGAAAGAAATTATTTTGGTTAATAGTGCACTTAAATAAAACATCATGAATTTATGTCAACATAGAATAACACAAACTTTTCTCTCTTTTTTCCAGATTATTATGGAAATATTGTGGTAAAAATGGAAAATAATGTGATGTTTTATTTCAAGATTAATATTAAAGATGCAGTAAAGCTGCATTTATGGACAAATAGCACAATAAAATCATTAATTTCCTTGAATACATCTGGTAAAATGTATCTCATACATGTTTTTGAAAATGGCACAATACATCCACAGGAATATCCCTTAAAGCTGGAAGCAAAAAGTATAGCTTTCAAAACAAAAGAAAAATGCCCCTACATGGCATTTCATAATGATATTTTTCGTGTTTTTTATCTTTTGGACAAGGGACAAAACCTGTCAGTTTGGGCTCAAATAGTCTATCCAGAAAATATTGGGCTGTATATTATTGTAGAATCATATGGCCCAAAAATATTGGAAGAGAAAAATCAGGTTCACTATGAAATTGCCTCAGGATACTGCACTAAAACCATGGTAAGTTAATATTTTAAAATTCTTTCATTTGATTTTAATAAATGTAAAATTATAATATTAACATTTAAAAGAATGGATTTCCCTCCAAATTTAGCTTTCAAAATGTTGAGAAATATGTAAGTTTTTAATGAATAATGATATGGTAAGTCATTAATTCCTGAGCAACAATTTTTACTTTCAATATCCAGGGCCTCTTTGCCACTTAAAAACACATTCCTGTAGAATTCTTTGTCAATTGTATTGTTCACTTCCTTTTTTTTATATAGTGCATGACTGCTCTATAGAGTTCTATCTGCTATCTATTGCACTATAACACCATCCCTAAACCTAATGGCTTCAAACAACAAGTTCTGTGGATCAACAATTTGGGTTATGAGTAGATGGGCAGTTCTGCTGGTTTCATCTGGATTTATTCATGAGGCTGTGGTCATCTGGTGGCTTGCCTGGGACAGAATAATGTAAGATGGCTTCATTCACATGTCAAATGTTTGGTGCAAGTACTGGCTTGTTAGTATAAGGGGCCTCAGCTGGAGCACTTGTCTCTGCTCCATGTGTCCTCTATCCTCCAGGCTAGACCTGGCTTCTTCACATGGCAATCTCAGGGCAGCGTTCCAAGATGGTGAAGGCAGAAGCCACAAGGCCTAGGTTTGGCTACATTCTATTCGTCAAAGCAATTCACAAGGCCAGCCCAGATTAACATGATGGGGAAATAGACTCTACTTCTTAATAGAACAGCAAACTTACACTGTAAATGGACCTACATACAGGAATGGGAGGAATTACTGCAGCCATCTTTATAAACAATCTACCACAATAGACATAAATATACTGTATATATTATTTTGTATACTACTTTCCTAGGTAATGTTATAGCATAGGCATTTTTACATGTTACTGTAATTTCTTCCCAAATATTGTATATTCTATTCCCCACTCGCCTTTTCTAGGCTCAGCTTTCTTAAGCATAAAGAATAGTGGGCCTCTTAATTGATACAGTGGAATGGAAGTGTTCACTTAATTCCAAAGTAAGTTAAAGTGAAGAATCATTTAAAAAAGGAAAGTGCTATATGTGAAACATTCTACTTTAACTTAAATAGATGAATGTACATTCATTAGTCAATCTTTTAATATAGGACCACAGACTTTGCTTTGAAATTAGCCCACTGATTGTAATTCCTCATCTCCTTTCTTGCAGTCTTATTCATAAGACATCATCTCTTAGTTTGCATTTCAGTTTCTTTAAAATAGCCAGGGGTGGGGGGGATTTAAAGACAGTGGCAAAACAGCCAAAGTTCTAGATTTTTATAATTTTTTCCCCAGCCTTTTAGTGTTATCTTGCTCATACCTAGCTCAGCAATTTCTTCTGTGACTTGTTTTATCAAAACTTTCCAAAGCAGTTCCAAACTTAGTTTTCATGTAACTCTATTTTTTAAATTTTTTAAAAATTTTATTTATTTATTTTTTTGCATTACACGGGCCTCTCACTGTTGTGGCCTCTCCCGTTGTGGAGCACAGGTTCCGGACGCGCAGGCTCAGCGGCCATGGCTCACGGGCCCAGGCGCTCCACGGCATGTGGGCTCTTCCCAGACAGGGGCACGAACCCGTGTCCCCTGCATCAGCAGGCGGACTCTCAACCACTGCACCACCAGGGAAGCCCCGAGTAACTCTATTTTTACACTGGTATTTAACCAGTCCATAATATTTAGTTTAAGTCCACAATTACAATAATAATGCAATCTGGCATAAACAGGTTTTGAAACAAATAAAGCTGCTTTAGATTTATATACAATTACATGGATAGACCTTAAAACATAGTCTTGAATGAAAAATAGTGTTGAATAAGAAACTGAGACATATCAAATGTTACTACGTAACATTTATTAAAATTACAAACAACTACACACAAATCAGAAGCAAAAAAAAGTATTGTTCTTTTTATAAGAATACAAAGATAGCCAAGGACATATATCAAACAAGTAAAGCATCATACTTGCTTGTTATATGTTATGGGTGCCTATTATGAGGGAAGGGAATGGGGGGAGAAGATACAGGGGAAAAGTAAAATACAATAAACAAGACTGGATTGAGCATGTTTCAAGAAACAAGGAGTATATTTAACTCACTTTTCTGAAGCTGAGGTACTCGCTCCTTCCAGAACAAAAACAAAGATTTACACTTTTCTTCAGCACAGTGCAACTTTCTTTGATTATCTAGCTTCAATATCTGCATACGCTCTCATAGGTTTTCTTTCCAAGAATTGCATGTATAATGTATATTTGTCCACTTGCAATTCAACCTTTCACAATACTAGCTACCAATCAAAATATACAAAGGACTATGAAACATTAAAATTTTCATGTTTTAGCGTATTTTTTATTTCTGTTAATATATTCTTCAGCTCTGTTTGGTTCTTGTTTATATTTTCTAACTCTTTATTAAACTTCTCACTTTGTTCATCCATTCTTCTCCTGAGTTCATTGAGCATCTTTGTGATCATTACCTTGAATGTTTATTGGGTAGATTGCTTACCTCCATTTCACTTAGTTTTTCTTCTTGGGTTTTATCCTATTCCTTAATTTGAAACATATTCCTTAGTCACATCATTTTGCCTAATTCTCTGTGTTTATATGTATGTATTAAGTACATTGGTTACATTTCCCAATCTTGGAGAAGTGGCCTTATGTAGGAAATGTCCTATGGGGACCAGCAGTACACTCCCCCCTGGTCACCCGAGCTGTATGATCTAGGGTTGCCACTGTGTGGGCTGAGTGGGCCCTTTTGTTGTGGCGGGGCTGCCTGTGAGTATACTGGTAGGTTGGGGCTGGCCCCCACCTGGTTGGCTGCCAGGTCCTTCTCACTGAGGCTGCTTGTGGACAGGGCCAGGTCCTGACATAGTTGGCTGTACTGTCCAGGGAGTCCCAAGGCTGATGCCATCCTGCTGGTGGTGGGGCTGGGTCCCATGATGGCTGGCTGGGAGGGGGGGCTGTGGATGGTGCCATCCACTGGTGGCTGGTAAACCCCCAGAATAGGCTAGAGGGAGGACTCCAGAAGAGCACTTGCCAGCACCAATGTCCTTGTGGTAGAACCAGCTCCCCAGAATGGCTGCCACCAGAGTCTATGTTCCCAGAGGGAGTCCCAGTTGCCTCCTGCCCCTCCAGGAGTCTCTTCAAGTTCAGAAAATGGGTCTGACCCCAGTTTCTTTTAAATTACTGCCTCTGTGCTAGGACTAGGAATGTGTGAGATTTTGTGCATGCCCTTTAAGAGCAGAGTCACAATCCCTGCTGGCCTTCAAAGCCAGCCATTCTGGGAACTCTTCTTCCTGGTGCAGAACATTCAGCTGGGGAGCCCAATGTAGGGACACACCCCCTCCTTGGGGAGAACCTCTGCAATAGTGATTATCTTCCATTTTTTGGTTGCTGATTCAGGGATGTAGGTCTTGACTATACTGAATCTCCATTCTTCTTAACCCTCTCATTGTGGTTCCTTCTTTGGTTGTGGAAAATCTTTTCTGCCAGTTTTCAGGTCATTATCATCAATAGTTGCACTGTAAATAGTTGTAATTTTGGTGTGCCTATGAATTGAGGTGAGCTTAGGGTCTTTCTACTCCACCATCTTGTGCACTCTCCCAAATTTGCATTTTTAAATAAACTATTGGCTCTATCATTTACTAGCTGATGACAATGAGCAAGTTTTTAAATCTTTGATGTTGTTGTTGATGGAGATGATGATGCTGATGATGATAGTATTTACTTTAGTTATGAGGATTAAATGAGTTAATATATGTAAAGGGCTTAGAAGAGCACCTGGCACATAATAAGCACTATATATATATATATGTGTTACTACTACAACTATCACCACTTCTGCTGTTTCTACTACTACTACCACCACCACAATATTTCATCATTTCTAAGGCACAGTTTTCTAGTTTTTTTTTTTAACATTTAACGTCTTTGAAATTGGGTTGAGTCTTACATATGATAGCATCTTAGATTTGATGAACTATAGTGGTATTAGAATGTTATAATTATTGGCCACTATGGTGCTAAGCTTCATAAGTAATCATTAATTTTTGAAGAAAAAACTGAGTATAACACCCATACACAAAAGTGGATAACTAATTTTTTAAAGTTTTTAATGCTATTAGCTGGTTTCACAATGATATTTATACCAAAAGTTAGTTTTGAAATTTTGAAAATTATTTCTGAATATCTTTTTTTTCTGAATATCTTAATTGACCTAAATTCTTTTTTTTAATATTGAGGTATAATTGATATGTAATATTTTATTGGTTTCAGTTGTACAAGATAATGATTCAATATTTGTATATTTTATAAAATGATCACCACATTAAGTCTAGTTAAGATCCATCACCACACATAATTACAAATTTTTTTATGTGATGAGAATTTTAAGATCTACTATTTTAGCAACTTTCAAATTGCAATATTATTCACTATAGTTATCATGTTGTACACTATATTCTCATGACATTTATTTTTTAACTGCAAATTTGTACCTGTAACCACCTTTTTCCATTTCACCCATCCCTCACTCCTGGCAATGATCAAACTGTTCTCTGTATCTATGAGGTCATGGTGGTATTGGTTTGGGGTTTTTTTGTTTTGTTTTGTTTTGTTTTGTTTTTTTGCGATACGTGGGCCTCTCACTGTTGTGGCCTCTCCCGTTGTGGAGCACAGGCTCTGGACGTGCAGGCTCAACAGCCATGGCTCACGGGCCCAGCCGCTCCGTGGCATGTGGGATCTTCCCGGACCGGGACACGAACCCGTGTCCCCTGCATCGGCAGGCAGACTCTCAACCACTACGCCACCAGGGAAGCCCTGGTTTTGGTTTTGATTCCACATATAAATGAGATCATATGTTATTTGTCTTTCACTGTCTGACTTACTTCACTAAGCATAATGCCCTTTAGGTCCATCAGTGTTGTCACAAATGGCAGGATTTCCTTCTCTTTTATAGCTGAGAAATATTCCATTGTATATATACTTACCACATCTTCTTTATCTATTTATCCATCGATGGATACTTAGGTTGCTTCCATGTCTCTGCTATTATAAACAATGCTGCAGTGAACATGGAGGTGCATATAGTTTTTAAAATTAGTGTTTTTGCTTCCTTTCGATAAATACCCAGAAGTGGAATTGCTGGATAATATGGTAGTTCTATTTTTATTGTTTTGAGGAACCTGCATACTGTTTTCCATAGTAGCTGCCCCAGTTTACATTTCCACCAACAATTCATGGTTCCCTTTTCTCCAAATCCTCATTACAAGATAACACTTCTTATCTCTTGTCCTTTTGATAATAGTCATTTAACAGCTGTGAGGTGAGATCTAATTGTGGTTTTGATTTGCATTCCTGTGATGTTGTACCTGTTTTCATGTATCTGTTGGCCATATGTATGTCTCCTTTGGAAAAATGTTTATTCAGATCCTCTGCACATTTTTAAATCAGATTTTTTGTTTTCTTGCTCTTAAGTTGTTGGAGTTCCTTATATATTTTGGATATTAACCTCTTATTAGATGTATGGTTTGTAACTATTTTCTCCCAATCACTAGGTTTTCTTTTCATTTTGTTGATAGTTTTCTTTGTTGTGCAGAAGCTTTTTAGTTTGATGCAGTTCCTCTTGTTTATTTTTACTTTTGTTGCCTTTGCTTTTGGTATCAAATCCAAAAACTTTTGAAAGACCAATTCCAAGGAGCTTACCACCTATGTTTTCTTCTAGGAGTTTCAGGGTATCAGATCTTACATTCAAGTCTATAATATCATTTTGAGTTGATTTTTGTATATGGTGTGAGATAGAGGTTCAGTTTCATTCTTTTGCAGGTGGCTATTCATTTTTCCCAACATGATTTACTGAAGAAACTATCCTTTCCTCATTGTATATTCTTGGCTTCTTTGTAATAAATTCATCAACTACATATGCATGGGTTTTACTTCTGGATTTTCTATTCTGTGCCACTAATCAATTGGTCTGTTTTTATGCCTATGCCATACTGTTTTGATTACCACAGCTTGTAATGTAGTTTGATTCCAGCTTTTTTCCTCTTTCTCAAGACCATTTTGACTATTCAGGGTCTTTTGTGGTTCCATACAAACTTTAGGATTGTTTATTCTATTACTGTGAAAAATGCCATTGGAATTTTGATAAGGATTGCATTAAATCTGTATATAGCTTGGGTAGTATGGACATTTTAACAATATTAATTCCTCCAATCCATGAACATGTAGAATCTTTCCATTTGTTTATATCTTCAATTTCTTTCTTCAATATTGTATAGTTTAAAGTGTATGGGTCTTTCACCTCCTGAGTTAAATTTATTCCTATGTATTTTATTCTTTTTGGTGCAACTGTAAATGGAATTGTTTTCTTAATTTCTCTTTCTGGCAGTTCCTTATTAGTGCATAGAAATGCAACAGATTTTTATATATTGATTTTGTATCCAGCACCTTTAATGATTTGTTTTTTTGTGGAGTCTTTAGGGTTTTTTACATATAATATCATGTCATCTGTAAGTGACAGTTTTACTTCTTCCTTTTAAATTTGGATGCCTTTTATTTCTTTTTCTTGCCTAATTGTTCTGGCTAGAACTTGAATAAAAGTGGTGACTGTGGACAATATTGTCTTGGTCCTTATCTTAAAGGAAAACCTCCAGCTTTTCACCATTGAGTATGTTGTTAGGTATAGGGTTGTCATATATGGCCTTTATTATGTTGAGGTATTTTCCTCTCTACACACTTTGTTGAGAGTTTTTATCATAAATGGATGTTGAATCTTGTCAAATGCTTTTCTGCATCTATTGAGATGATCATATTATATTTATCCTTCATTTTGTTAATGTGCTATATCACATTGATTGATTTGTGCATGTTGAACTATCTGTGCAACCCTGGAATAAATTCCACTTGATCATGATGTATAATCCTTTTAATGTATTGTTGAACTTATCTTCCCAAATTTTGTTGAGAATTTTTGCATCTATATTCATCAGGAATATTGGCCTGTAATATCTTTTTCTGGTGGCATCTTTGTCTGGCTTTGGTATCAGGGTAATGCTGGCATTGTAAAATTAGTTTGGAAATGTTCCCTTTTCTATATTTTTGGAAGAATTTGAGAAGTATTGACATTAATTCTTCTTTAAATATTGGTATAATTCACTAGGGAAGCCATTCTGGTCATGGACTTAAGTTTTTCTGGAGGCTTTTGATTACTGATTCAGTCTCCTCACTAGTAATTTGTCTGTTCAAATTTTCTACTTCTCAATGCTTCAGTCTTGTAGGTTGCATGTTTCTAGGAATTTATCCATTTCTTCTAAGTTGTCCAATTTGTTGGCATATAATTTTTCATAGTAGTCTCTTATGACCATTTTTATGTCTGTAGTATCAATTGTAATGTCTTCTCTTTCATGTCTGTTTTTATTTATTTGAGTCCTCTCTTTTTTTTGTCAGTGAGTCTAGCTAAAGGTTTTTAAATATTAATTATATTTTAAAAAAAGCTCTTAGTTTCACTGATCTTTTCCATTGTTTTTTCAGTCTCTAATTATTTATTTGTGCTCTGATCTTTGGTATTTCCTTCCTTCTACTGACTTTGGGCTTTGTTTATTCTTCTTTTTCTAGTTCTTCAAGGTGTAAAATTAGATTTTTTGTTAATATTTCTTATTTCTTCAAGTAGGTCATTTATCATTATGAGCTTCCCTCTTAGAAGTTCTTTCACTGCATCCCATAAATTTTGGTATGTTGGGTTTCCATTTTCATTTGTGTCAAAGTATTTTTTGATTTCTTCTTTGACCCATTGTTTGTTCAGCAGAATGTTTAATATCTAAATATTTGTGAATTTTCCAGTTTTCTTCTTATAAATGCTTTCTAGCTTCATACCACATGGTCAGAAAAGATGTTTAATATGATTTCAATCTTCTTAAATTTATTAGGACTTGTTTTGTGGCCTAACATATAATCTATCCTAGAGAATATTTCATGTGCCCTTGAGAGGAATATATATTCTGTTGCTTTTGGATGGAATGTTCTGGATATATCTGTTAAGTCATTCGGTATAATGTGTTGTTTAAGGCCAATGTTTCCTTATTGATTTTCTGTCTGGATGATCTATTGATGAAAGTAGGGAATGAAAGTCCCCTACTATTATTGTATTGCTGTCTATTTCTCATTTTAGCTCTATTAATATTTGCTTTATATATGCAGGTGCACCTATGTTGGGTGCATATGTGTTATATCATGTTGGATTGACCCCTTTATCATTATATAATGACCTTCTTTGTCTATATTATAGTTTTTGTTTTAAAGTCTATTTTGTCTGATAACTATAGCTACCCCAGTTTTCTTTTGATTTCCATTTTCATAAAATATTTTTTCCATCCCTTCAATTTCAATCTGTCTGTAATTTTACATCTGAAGTGAATCTCTTGTAGACAGCATACAGAAGGGTTGTTTTCTTTTATCCACTTAACCACTCTATGTCTTTTAATTAGAGAATTTAATCCATTTACATTTAAATTAGTTATTGATAGGTATGTACTTATTGCCATTTTGTTAATTGTTTCTGGCTGTTTTGTAGTTCTGTTCTCCTTTTTTCTTCTCTGATCTCTTCCTTTCTGGTTTAATGACTTTTTTAGTCATTTGCTTTGATTCATTTCTTTTATCTTATCTGTATCTCCTATAAGTTTTTCCTTTACAGTTATCATATGTCTTACATATAAAACATATTACTTATATTTATAATAGTCTATTTTAAGTTGATAACAACTTAAATTTGATCGTAGTCTAAAGGTCTACATTTTTATTCCCCCTCCCACGTTTTACATTTTGATGTCACAATTTACTTCTTTTTATCTTGTGTATCTATGAACAAATTATTGTAGGTATTTTTACTATTTTGTCTTTAACTTTCATACTAGCTTTATAAGTGATTAATTCACCATGTCCACATGTTAGATTGTTCTGAATTTTACTATATATTTACCTTTACCACTTGGGTTTATACTTTCATATTTCCTGTTGCTAACAGCACCCTTTCATTTCTACTTAAGAATTGCCTTTAATATTTCTTGTAAGGTGGGTTTAGTGTTGTTGAACTCCTTTAGCTTGTACTTGTCTGGAAAACACTTTATCTCTCTTTCAATTCTGAAGGACAGTTTTTTACTTTGAGCACTTTGAATATATCATACCACTTCCTTCTGTCCACAAAGTTATTACTGAAAAATCTGCTGATAGTCTCATGTGGTTCCCTTTGTACAACAAGATGCTTTCAAGACTTTCTCCTTGTCTTTAACTTTTGATATTTAATTACAATGTGTCTTGGTGTGGGTCTTTTGGAGTTTATCTTATTTGGAACTCTCTGAGCTTCCTGGATCTGGGTGTCTGTTTCCTTCCCCAGGTTAAGAAAGTTTTTTGTTTTTTAAAATTTTTTTTATTTATTTATTTATTTTTGGCTGTTTTGGGTCTTTGTTTCTGTGTGAGGGCTTTCTCTAGTTGTGGCGAGCCGGCACCACTCTTCATCGCAGTGCACGGGCCTCTCATTATCACAGCCTCTCTTGTTGTGGAGCACAGGCTCCAGACGCGCAGGCTCAGTAGTTGTGGCTCATGGGCTCAGTTGCTCCACGACATGTGGGATCCTCCCAGACCAGGGCTCAAACCCATGTCCCCTGCATTAGCAGGCAGATTCTCAATGACTGCGCCACCAGGGAAGCACAAGAAAGGTTTTTTAGTCATTGTTTCCTCAAACAATTTTTCTGCCCCTTTCTCACTCTCTTTTCCTTCTGGTACTCCTATAATGCAAATGTTGGTCCACAAGATGTTCCATAAGTCCCTTAAGCTATCTTCACTTTGCTTTTTCCTGCTCTGTTTTTGGTGAGTTCCACTGCCCTGTCTTTGAGTTCACTCATTCTTTCTTCCACTTCATCTATTCTGCTGTTGAACTCCTCTATTGTATGTATCAGTTCAGTTAATGTATTCTTCAGCTCTGTGACTTCTATTTAATACTTTCTTATATTTTCTATCTCTTTGTTGAAATTCTCACTTTGTTCATCCATTCGTCTTCCGAGTTCAATGAGCATCACTGCAACCATGATTTTGAACTCTTTATCAGGTAAATTACTTATCACTATTTTATTAAGACCTTTTTTATTGATGTTATTTCATTCTTTCATTTAGAATATATTTCTGTTTCTTCATTTTCCTTGATTCTCTGCATTGGTTTCTATGCAGTAAATAAAACAACTACTTCTTCTAGTCTTGAAGCAATCATTTTGTGTAAGAGATGAACCTTATCATTCAACACTGCCTGAGCTCTTGGTTGTCTCTCAAGACTTTGTGATTTTCCAAGCCGCCTACATTATTCTTAGTGGCTCCTAGCATTTTAGGGTGTGCTAAGACCTGTCATTCTCTCAAAGTGGGGAGAGTATCTCAGCATGCAGATGCAAGTTGATTGGAAGCCAGACACTAAGGGAACAGCTTTTAAACTATGCAAATGTACCTCTTTCAGGGAGTTGGCATTTCTGTCTGCTGCTTCAGTGCTGAGCCTTAGGCTGATAGCCATTTGAGAAATGTTTCTTTGTTTGCTACCAACCTTTTGAAGCGGTAAGAACAAGCCCCATTGGTCACCAGAGCCAGACTATTGAGTGTTGTGTTCTCTGGGTGGCCAACACAAAAACTGGGACACCAGATGTGTATAACAGCTACCTTCTCTGAGATACTGACAACTTGGAGTGAGGCAAAGGGAGAGTGCAACGATGGTGCACCTGCCAGCCACCCCAGTCTCTGGAGAGAATTATAGTCAACCCCTAGATGTGTGTTTAATTAGAAGCCTGCCCCTCAGTCCACACCTATAAATGTAAGCTAACAAGTCTCTTTCACAGAAGGACTTGGAGTGCATTTCAGTCTACCATCTCTGTGCTGTTCTCTGGATGCAGTTGCCAGTTAAGAACTATTTATCCCTTTTTAACAATCCTATAAGACCTGCAGATATGAACCCTGTTGGCCACCAGAGCCAGGTAATCCAGGGGCATTCCCCAGTCAGCAACCACAAAAAAGCACCAGATGTGTGTACAAGCTGCTTTTTGGGAGACACCAGCAACCTGGAGCAAGGCAGAGGGAGACTACAAAGATAACACTTCCCCTATGACCCTATGAGGTCTCTGAAGAGAATTATAGTCAGCCCTTAGATATAGTTTTAATTAGAGATCTGCCTCTCAGGCCATAGCTATGAAGATAAGCTAATAGTCCTCTTTTACAGAAAGACTGTGCCTGCTATGCCCTGGAGGTGCAGCCAGCTAAGACCTCCTCTTTCATCTATTACAGTGCTACAGGTCCAGTGAGTGCAAGCCCCACTGGCCACCAGAGCCAGTCAATCAAGAGGCAACCCATGGATGGCAGCCACAAAAACCAGGGTGCAAGATGAGTGTAGAAGGTGTTTTCTGGGAGATACCAGCAGCTGGAGTGAGGCAGAGGGAGAGCACAAACATGGAGCCAATCAGACTCTGTCTTTGGAGTATTTCAATAGGCCATACCCTAGATGTTTGTTAAATTAGATACCTGCCCCTCAGGCCAATGCTTTATTTTTCTTTCTTTTTAAATAATCAATGTTTATTTTATTTTATTTTTAAATAATCAAAGTTTACTTTATATTATTTTGGCTGTGCCATGTGGCTTTTGGTATATCAGTTCCCCAGCCCAGGCCACAGCAGTGAAAGCACAAAATGCTAACCACTAGACCACCAGGGAACTCCCAGGCTGATACTTTAAGATAAGCAATTAAGCCTCTCTCATAGAAAGTCTGGGCACTTTTCAGTTGGCTTCTTTACACTGAGCCTTGGGATCCATGAGTCCTCACATGAGAGCCTTTAAGAACTGTTTCTCAGTTTTCTATAGCCTTGTGGGTCAAATGGACACAAGCCCCACTGGCTTTTGAAGCCATATGTTTTGGGGGCTCAGTTCTATATTGCAGGTCTTAAAAGTTGGGGTGACAGATGTGGGGTTCAAGCTGTTTACTCCTCAGGGAGAAGTGTGGGGTTTTGAATTCTCTCCCTCCCAATCATGGGTTACTGTCCTGGGGCTGGGGTTTGTGGCAAGACTGTGACTCAGTCTCTCCTACCTGTTTCAATGTGGGTTTTTCTCTTGTTCACCTGATGTGTAGGAGCTGCTCAGCTAGTTTTAGGGCTTCTTTCAGAGGAAATTATTTTGTATGTAGCTGTAAATTCAGTGTTGTCCATGGGAGGAGGTGATTTCAGGATCCTCCTGTGTTATCATGAACCAGAACCTGCCTATTCATTTTTTTAATGGTGATTGTTAATGAGTAGAAAATTTTAATTTTGATAAAGTTTTTTCATTTATGTTACTGTTTTTTTGTGTTCTAAGATACCTTTGCTTATCCCTAAGTCACAAAAAATATTCTTCTATGATGTCTTCTCAAAGCTTTATGGTTTTAGCATTTATATTGAAGTCCATGATCGATCTCAAATTAATTTTTGTGTATGGTGACATTTTTTTGATCAAGGAAACAACAAAGTTATTTTCCATTTGAATATCTAGTTACTTCAGTATTCTTGAAAAGCTATTTTTTCCCCTATTGTATTACTTAGCATCTTTATTGAAAATCAAATATTCATACAAGTGTAGGCCTATTGCTGGGTGCTCTATTCTGTTCCATTGATCTATTTGTCAATCCTATGGTAGTACCACACTACCTTAATTACTGGCAAACTTAAATTTTGTATCTAATTTTCAGTGAGGTCAACTCTGTGGTTACAATAAGTAAGAGATACTTTTAGGAATACCATAAAACCTTGTTTCTATGATAATAAATTGAGCTTGTAGTGTAAGGATCTAACCTTTCTTTCTGGAAATGATCTAGGACACTCAGAAGCAGTCATCATTTTAGCCATCTTCACTGTCATTAATGGTTAAATTCAGTGGCTACTTTGTCACCTAAGGCATTTGCCTTAGTAAATACTTTATCACAATCAACAACAGGTGATAATTTATTTATAATGTTTTGCATACCGTGAAATAATAGAATCCCTTTCCCATTGGCAAAGAGATTAATACTGTGTTCAAGGCCAAGGACACAATGAAGTCAATCCCAGGATTCCATCTTTGTGGGTTGGTTTCTTGATACTACTTCCATACCAAGAACCATATCAGTAAGCCACTGGCCAGAAAAACAGAAATCAAACCAATTGTCTTAACAGAGGTAAATCAATATAGGGAATTAGTAGAACTGGATATATGAGAGAAATGAAAAGAAAAAAAGGAACACTGAGATTACACAGAGCTAGTAACTACAAGAAGTGACTGTTCCACCTCTAGGGCTAGAATAGAGGGAACAGAGGGAAGAAATTTGGGTTATTACAAACTAGAAAGTTAGGGGAAGTGTTCCACAGACCTAGAACCCACACCTTGAAGGAGAGGGTACTGGTCACCTGGTATGTCGTCTCAGAAGCTCCAAGGAAGGGACTCCAAAGATCTGGGACCCAGATCGCTGAGAAGGGGGCAATATGACTGGTGGTGGTGCTGCTAAAACTCTAGTCTCTGAAACAGGCACCAGCCAGCTAGTGCTTGTACCTCAAAGGGGGGTCATGAGCGAAGCTTGTTCTGGGAGTGTGTTTCTCACTTGTCAGTTCCTTTACCAACTGCTACTTCCAGGATGCAGATTTGCCGGGTTGACACTGACAGGAATAATGAGAAAAACAAGTAGTAGCATATTTTCTCCTATCCTTATCTTCTAGATGCTCTCCAGTACCCCGTATTTGCAATATCTAAAAGAGAGCCAACTAACAAAGGAAAAAATGTGATTTTCAGAATCTCAAACCCTGCACCAAAAAGCTGCGTATACGGCTTCCCTGACAGTGGTTGCATGCCCCGGTCTGGGAAGATCCCACATGCCGCAGAGCGGCTGGGCCCGTGAGCCATGGCCACTGAACCTGTGCGTCCGGAGCCTGTGCTCTGCAACGGGAGAGGTCACAGCAGTGAGATGCCCGTGTACCGCAAAAAAAAAAAAAAAAGAAAAAAAGCTGCATATAGTATAGTGGGTTTGGAGCCGAAAGACAATAGTTTAATAACCAGCACATAGAGTATGTGTATGCTGAACTTTAACAGTTAAAACAATTTACACCTCCAACACTGTTTGAAAGATCCTGCTGCTCCACATCATTGCAGTCATGGGCTGAATGTTTGTGTCCCCCCAAATTCATATGTTGAAGCCCTAACTTCCAAAGTGATGGTATTTGGAGATGGGGACTTAGAAAGATAATTTGGGTTAGATGAGTTTGTGAAGGTGGGCCCTAGTCTAATGGGATTAGTGTCATTATAAGAGGCACCAGAGAGCTTGTCTCTTTCTCTCTCTTCCTGCATGCATAAAGGAGGTCATGTCAGCATACAGCAAGATGGCAGTCACCTGTAAACCAAGAGAAGAGGCCTCAGAATGAGATCTATCTGCTGGCACCTTGATCTTAGACTTTGCAGTTTCCAAAACTATGAGAAAACAAACTTCTGTTGTCTAAGCCACCCAGTCTGTGGTATTTTGATATGACAACCCTAGCAGACTAATATACTTGCCAATAACTGGTACAGTCAAACTTTAATTTTTGCCTGATGAATGTGTGTGTATTATATTTTGTTTGCTGTTCTCTTCTTATTAATGAGGTTGAATAATTTTTCATATATTTATTGGCTTTTGGATTCCCATTTCTGTGAAATTCCAATTTTTGTCACTTTTTCTATTAGGTTGTGTGCCTTTTTCTCATTGAATTTTTTTTTCATTCTCTCAAATTGTCTTTTTAAAGAGCTTTATTAATATGATTGGTATACAATAAAATGCATACATTGAAGTGTACAATTTGACATATGTATATGCCCATGAAATAATAGCCAAAATCAAACTAATGTGCATGTCCATCATCCCCCAAATTTCCTCATGCTCCTTAGTAATCCATTCCTCCTTCTAGTCCCCATTGCTAGGCAACCACTGATCTGATTGCTATCAGTATAGGTTAGTTTACTTTTTCTAGAATTTTACATAAATGGAACCGTACAATATGTTTTCTGCCTTCTTTCAGTATAATCATTTTGTGGTTTATCTATTACATTGTGGTCATTAATAGTTTGCTCCCTTTTGTTGTTGAATAATATTCCATGATATGGATACACCACAATTTGTCTAACCACATTTGTTTATGAACATTTGGATTGATTCCAGTTTAGGGATATTACAAGTAAAGTGGCTATGAACACTTGTGTACAACTCTTTGTGTTAACCTATGCTTTCATTTCTCCTGGGTAAATACATAGGAACAGACTGGCTGGATCATAAGTAGACGTATGTTTAATTTTTTACAAACTGCTAATTTGTATTCCAAATTTTTTGTACCATTCTACATTGTCACCAGTAGTTCTTTTTTTTTTTTAAAGCAATATCAGTCTTTTTAAAAATTATTATTATTTATTTATTTATTTTTGTTTGCGTTGGGTCTCCACTGCTGTGCCCTCTCTAGTTGCGGCGAGTGGGGGCTACTCCTCACCGCGGTGTGCGGGCTCCAGGCATGCAGGCCTCAGTAGCTGCGGCACACGGGCCCAGCAGCTGTGGCTCGTGGGCTCTAGAGTGCAGGCTCAGCAGCTGTGACGCACGGGCCCAGCCACTCCGTGGCATGTGGGATCCTCCCGGACCAGGGCCCGAACTCGCATCCCCCGCACCAGCAGGCAGACTCCCAACCACTGCGCCACCAGGGAAGCCCCGCCACCAGTAGTTTTACTTGCTTCACACATTTTTGCTAACAGTTGGTGTGATCTGTGTTTTGGTTTTGTTGTTGTTATTGTTTTGTTTTGGATTTTTTAGTTTTAGCTATTTTAGTTAATATATAGTGATATCTCATTGTGGTTTTAATTAACATTTCCCTGATGCTTTTCTAATAACGATACTGAGCACTGTTTCAAGTGCTTATTTGCTATTTGTAGATCTTCTCTGGTGAAGTGTCTGTTCAACTTGTAAGCCCAACTTTAACAGATTTTCTTCTTATAATTAAATAGTAACAGTTTTTTATAAACTCTAAATATAAATTCATTGTTGGATATGTGTTTTGCAAATATTTTCTCCTAGTCTGTGGCTTCTGTTTTCATTTTCATAACAATGTCTTTTGAAAATGTGTTTTATTTATTTTGATGAAGTCCAATTTATTGCTTTTCTTTTTTATAGTTTTACTTTGGGTTGTAATTAAGAAATCTTTCCAAACTCAAGGTCACTAAGCTTTCCTCATTTTTCCTTCTAGAAGTTTTATAGTTGTAGCTCTTACTTTAATGTCTATGATCTTCTTCAAATTAATGTTTGCATGCACTGTGAGGTAAAGGTCAAGATACTTTTCTTTTTTTAATCCGAAGCCAGCTCTTCCAACAGCGTTTGTTGAAAAGGCTATCCTTCCCCCATTGAATTGCCTTGGCACATTTGTAAAAAATCAACTGGCCATATATGTGGGAATCTATTTCTGAATTCTGTTCCATTAACTTATATGTCTATCTTGATGTCAATACACAATGTCTTGATTACTGTACCTTTATAATTCTTGAAATCAGGTTGTGTAAGTACTCCAAATATGTTCTTCTCTTTAGTGTACAAGTTTGTCCATTTTTGGTCAGATTATTCTTAAGTATTTCATATTTTTAAAGTATTTCATATTTTGGTGCTATTATAAATGGTATCATTCTGATTTTTCATTGCTAGTATATAGTAATATAATTTGTTTTATGTATCAATGATGTATCCCACAGCTTTGCTAAACTCGGTTATTATTTCAAGTAGCTCTTTTTGGAAATTCCCTAGTTTCTACATAGGTGATCATGTAATCTGTGTACACATACAGTTTTCCTTTCCAATATATGTGACTTTCTTTTCCTTTCTTTTTTGCACCATCTTGAGCCTCCAGTGCAGTGGTGATTAGAAGAAATGAGAGTGGAGATCTTTGCCTTGTTCTCAATCAGAAAGAAATTATTCAGTCTTTCACAATTATGATGTTACCTCGAGGGTTTTAATATATGCCCTTTACTAGGATGATGAAGGCCCCCTCTATTCCTAATTTATTGAGTTTCTGTCATTTATAGATATTGGATTCCATAAAATGCTTTTTCAGCATCTATTGAAATGATCATGTTTTTTAATCTGTTAATATGGTGAATTCCAATAATTTATTTTCACTGCTAGAATAATCCCACTTGGTCATAATGTTTTATCCTCATATAATATTGGATTCAATTTTCTAAAATATTGTTAAGAAGTTTTGCTTCATGTGGGTTATTAGTTCATGACAGTTATTAGTCTATAGTTTTCCTGTAATGTCTTTTTCTGGTTATGGTATCAACAATGCTGACCTCTTAAGATGTTTTGGGGAGAGGTCCTCCTTCTCTATTTTATAGAAAAATTGATGTATAAATTGTATTATTTCTTCTTTAATGTTTGGTAGAATTCACCAGTGAAGACCTCTTGGCCTGGTGTTTTTTGTATGTTTTTAATTACAACTTCAATCTTTTAATTTTATATAGGGATATTTGGGTTATCTGTTTATTATTGAGCGAATTTTAGTAGTTTTTATCTTTCAAGGAATTGTCCATTTCATCTATCTTGTCAAATTTATGGCACAAGGTATTCATAATATCTCCTTATTATCCTTTTAGTGTCTGTAGAATTTGTAGTGATATCCACTTTCTCATTCTTGATATTGGTAATTTGTTTCTTCTCTCCTTTTTACCCAGTCAGCCTGGCTGGAGCTTAACAACTGTATTGATTTTCTCAAAGAATAAGCTTTTGGTTTTATTGATTTTCTGTAATGATTTTCTATTTTTGATTTTATTGGTAAAATTTTTTTTAATCTTGCAGCACCACTCCTTGAGTTTCTTTTTTTTAAATATTGATTGATTGATTGATTTGGTTGCACTGGGTCTTAGTTGTGGCAGGCGGGCTCCTTAGTTGTGGCATGCGAACTCTTAGTTTCAGCATGCACATGGAAGCTAGTTCCCTGACCAGGGATTGAAGGCGGGCCCCCTGCATTGGGAGCGTGGAGTTTTATCCACTGTACCACGAGGGAAGTCCCAAAATTATTTATTTTTTATTATTTCCTTTCTGCCACTTACTTTGGGTTTAATTTGTTTCTCTTCTTACAGTTTCTGAATATGGAAGCTTAAGTCATTCACTTACGACCTTTCTTCTTTTCTAATGTGGACTTTAATGCTATAAATTTTTCTCTAATAACTACTTTAGTTAGAGGAGTGACATCAGCATCATAGTGGCATGAGACACTCTCTTTGTCTCTCCCCTTCAATTTACAACCAGTAAAAATCCATAACTCAACAAAGGCGCCTCTGTCCAACACACCAAGACACACATGTGTACATCTAAACGTGGGTGGACTGAAACACATAGAGGAGGTGGACTGAAGGAAGAGCAGAGGCTATACCAGTAATCCCAGCCTCCAGCTGCAGTGGCTGAGTCTGCAGGTGGCACAGATGACTCCGACCTTCTTGCCACAGGGAAATGCTACAGGGAAATGGCCAGCAGCAGCAGCATGGCTTGTGACCCTGTCTCTACAGCTACAGAGGTACCTGCCACTCTAGCCTTCCACCACCCACAGAGGCAGTGCCCCAAAACCCAACAACTCCAGATGTGGCAGAGGTGCCCATGACTGTGGCTACCTCCCTCTCTTACCCCTCCCCTCACAGCAGCAGTTCCTATAGCTCAGGCAACTCCAGACTTAGGGAGGCCACACAAACGCAGTGCTCCAGGTGGCAACACCAGCAACAGCAGCAAGACCAGCAGCAACAGCAAGGCACCAGTGACCGTGGAGGCACAAGTGGTGACGACTAGGGCATAGGGTGACACCTCCAGGAGAGGCAGAGGTGGGTGGAAAATGCCGATTCTTTTTTTATTTTTTATTTTTTTTATTTTTTTTTTTTTTGGCGGTACGTGGGCCTCTCACTGTTGTGGCCTCTCCCGTTGCGGAGCACAGGCTCCGGACGCGCAGGCTCAGCGGCCATGGCTCACGGGCCTAGCCGCTCCGCGGCATGTGGGATCTTCCCGGACCAGGGCACGAACCCGTATCCCCTGCATTGGCAGGCGGACTCTCAACCACTGCGCCACCAGGGAAGCCCCCGATTCTTAAACATAGCCAGAGGCAGCTCACGTTAGAAAAACCAAAAACTTGTGCAATAGCACCACCTACCAAAAAACAAAAGAAAGGCCATAATTACCAATCTATCAATCTATCGAACTGTCAAAGTCAAGTTAAAAAAAAAAAAAAGCTCTACCTAAAGAAGAGAAGTGTTTGGTGTTCGCTACTTCAAATTCTCAGGCAGAGAAAAAACTCATCAAGCACCATGAAAAAACGTGGGAAAAAAACATGTATAAACAATAAAATACTGCTCAGCCATGAAAAAAGGAGAAATGTTGCCATTTAGGACAATATGAATGGAGCTTGAGGATATTATGTGAAATGAATCAGATAGAGAAAGACAAATACCATATGATTTCACTTACATGTGGAATATATATATTTAAAAACCTAAAATAAACAACCAAACCAAACTAAACATAGGTACAGAGAACAGATTAGAGTTACCAGAGAGGAAGATGTGTAGAGGGAGGGCAGAATGGGTAAAGGTGGTCAACTGTACGCTGGCAGATAGAAACTAAACTTTTGGTGGTGAACATGCTGTAGTGTATACAGAAGTCTATTTTTCATAATGTATACATGAAACATATAATGTTATAAACCAATGTTACCACAATTAAAAAAAATAACTGCTTTAGCTGTATACCCAAATTTTGATATTTTGTGGTTTCATTGTCATTCAGTTCAAAATACTTTCTCATTTTCTTTGTGATTTCTTCTTTGACCTATGGTTTATATAGAAGGACAGTGATTTTCCAGATAGCTCTCTGTTACTGATTTCTAAATAAATACTATTATAGTAAGAAAAGATATTTTTATTTGAATCCCTTTAAATTTATAGAGAATTGTTTTATAGCTATAAATATGGTCTATTTTGGTGTTTCATGTGCAGTTTAAAACATGATGCCTTTTACTCTGGAGATAATTTTTGCTCTGAAATCTACTTTGTGTGATATTAATATAGCCATTCCAGCCTTCTTTAGATTAATGTTAGCACAACATATCTTTTTTTTCCATCCTTTTATTTTATTTTATTTTATTTATTTATTTATTTATTTTTTGCGGTATGTGGGCCTCTCGCTGTTCTGGCCTCTCCCGTTGTGGAGCACAGGCTCCGGATGCGCAGGCTCAGCGGCCATGGCTCACGGGCCCAGCAGCTCCGCGGCATGTGGGATCCTCCCGGACCGGGCCACGAACCCGCGTCCCCTGCATTGGCAGGCGGACTATCAACCACTGCACCATCAAAAATCATTTGTGTCTTTCAATTTCTTTTAAGTCGGAACTTACTTGTTTATCTATTCTGAACATTTTTGCCTTTTTATTGGGTACATTCAATGTGATTTTTTTTTTTTTTGGTATTGTTGGGTTTAAATCTACCATTTAACTATTTGTTTTCTATTTGTCCCTTCTGTTTTTAAAATTGTTTTCCACTTTCTCTGCCTTCTTTTTGATTATTTTTATATGATTCCATTTTGCATCTTTGTTGGCTTTTTTAGCTATTCCTTATTCATTTGGGTTTTTTATTGGATGTTTTAGGGTTTATTGTACACATCTGTAACTTATCTCAGTTTGCCCTCAATATTGTATCATTTCATTTATAGTATAATAACCTTATAGCAGTATACTTCTATATTCCCTCACATAGCTTTTGTACTATTGTTTCCATACCTTTTACTTCTACATATTTTATAAACCTTACAATGAATTGCTATTATTGTTGCTTTAAATAATCAATTATCTTTTAAAAGAGATTTAAATAATAAAAAGGCATTTTATATTTATACACATATTTATCATTTCCAGTGCTCTTCATTTTTTGTGAAGATCCAGGTTTTCATCTGGTATCATTTTCAATCTGATTGTCAATTTTTACTTTATATATTTGAAAACATATTATTAGATGCATTCAAGTTTTTAAATTCTCTTCTTGATGAATTGAAACTTTAAACATTATGAAATGATGATCTTTCTCTGTAGTAATACTTTTTGCTTTCAAGTCTACTTTGTTTCATATTTAATATAGCCATATCAGGTTTTCTTTTACATAATATTTCCATACAATTTCTACCCTTTTAATTTCAATCTTTCTATTGCCTTATGTTTTAGCTATGTTTCCTATAAGCACCATATATTTGAGGTTTTAATTTTTGTTATTTTTGTCTAGTCTGAAAATCTTTGTCCTTTAATTGGAACATTTAGTCTATTTACACTTATTGCAATTAATAATATGTTTGAGGTTTTGCCTTCCATCTTGCTTTGTACTTTTATTTTCCCATTCTTTCTATGTTTTTTCCTCTAGTTTCTTGCCTTTTTAGGTTTAGTTGCATACTTTTTATCATTCCATTTTCCCCCTTCCACTGGTTCAACAGTTATACATTCTGTTTGTATTTCTAGTCAGTTTTCCTTTGAAATTATAACCTGAATGTTTAATTTATACAAGACTAAATTTAAGTAAATACTTTATTCTTTCCCCAGCTCACATGTAATTGAATTCATAGATTCACTATTAGGCAGTGTTATTACTATTTTATACAGCAATGTGTATTTACCCTATCTTTATCTTTTTTCATTTTTATCAGAAGTGCTTGCATCTTGTATTCCTTTTCTTCTGATTTAGGTACATTCCTTAACATTTATTTTAGTGAGAGGCTACTGGTGATTATATACTCAATTTTTGTTCATCTGAAAACATCTATATTTCATTTTTGTTCTTGAAAAATATTTTCTCCAGATATAGAAATCTAGTTTGGTGATGATTTTCTTAAACAGCATTAAAAATATTATTCTATTGGTTTTTGGCTTCCATTGTTGCCATTGAGAAGTCACTTGCAATTTTAACACCTATCCCTCTGGCTGCTTTTAAGATTTTATTCTTTGCTTTCTTCACTTTCACTATGAGGTGTCTAAATGCAGGTTTCTTTACTTCTTTCTTTCTTTGGGATTTCTTGGGCCTCATACATCTCTAAATCACTGTCTCCATCAGGTATCTTGCAAATATTGTCTATGCCTCTTCTCTATCTTCTCTTCTTCTGTAACGCTGATTAATCATATGTTAAACTTTCTCAATCTATTCCCCATGAGTTTTTTTTTTTAACATCTTTATTGGAGTATAATTGCTTTGCAATGGTGAATTAGTTTCGGCTATATAACAAAGTGAATCAGCTATACATATACATATATCCCTATATCTCCTCCCTCTTGTGTCTCTATCCCACCCTCCCTATCCCACCCCCTAGGTGGACACAAAACACCAAGCTGATCTCCCTGTGCTATGTGGCTGCTTCCCACTAGCTATCTATTTTACATTTGGTAGTGTACATATGTTCATGCTACTCTCTCACTTCGTCTCAGTTTACCCTTCCCCCTCCCTGTGTCAAGTCCATTCTCTACATCTGCATCTTTATTCCTGTCCTGCCCCTAGGTTCTTCAGAACCATTTTTTAAAATTTTTTCAGATTCCATATATAGGTGTTAGCATAAGGTATTTGTTTTTCTCTTTCTGACTTACTCCATTCTGTATGACAGACTCTAGGTCCAACCACCTCACTACAAATAATTTCGTTCTTTATATGGCTGAGTAATATTCCATTGTATATATGTGCCACATCTTCTTTATCCATTCATCTGTCGATGGACACTTAGGCTGCTTCCATATCCTGGCTACTGTAAATAGAGCTGCAATGAACATTGTGGTACATGACTCTTTTTGTTTTGGTTTTTTTTGTTTGTTTTTTTAAACATTTTTATTGGAGTATAATTGCTTTACAATGGTGTGTTAGTTTCTGCTTTATAACAAAGTGAATCAGTTATACATATACATATATCCCCATATCTCTTCCCTCTTGCATCTCTCTCCCTCCCACCCTCCCTATCCCACCCTTCTAGCTTGTCACAAAGCACTAAGTGGATCTCCCTGTGCTATGCGACTGCTTCTCACTAGCTATCTATTTTACATTTGGCAGTGTATATATGTCCATATATACACTACCACTCTCTTACTTTGTCCCAGCTTACCCTTCCCCCTCCCCATGTCCTCACATCCATTCTCTAGTAGGTCTGCATCTTTATTCCCACATGACTCTTTTTTTTTTTGCGGTATGTGGGCCTCTCACTGTTGTGGCCTCTCCCGTTGCAGAGCACAGGCTCCGGACACGCAGGCTCAACAGCCATGGCTCACGGGCCCAGCTGCTCTGCGGCATGTGGGATCTTCCCGGACCGGGGCACGAACCCGTGTCCCCTGCATCGACAGGCGGACTCTCAACCACTGTACCACCAGGGAAGCAAGCCCCCCACATGACTTTAAATTATGGTTTTCTCAGGGTATATGCCCAGTAATGAGATTGCTGGGTCGTATGGTAGTTCTATTTTTAGTTTTTTAAGGAACCTCTGTACTGTTCTGCATAGTGGCTGTATCAATTTACATTCCCACCAACAGTGCAAGAGGGTTCCCTTTTCTCCACACCCTCTCCAGCATTTATTGTTTGTAGATGTTTTGATGATGGCCGTTCTGACTGGTGTGAGGTGATACCTCATTGTAGTTTTGATTTGCATTTCTTTAATGATTAGTGATGTTGAGCATCCTTTCATGTGTTTGTTCACAATTTGTATATCTTCTTTGGAGAAATGTCTGTTTAGGCCTTCTGTTCAATTTTGGATGTGGTTATTTGTTTTTTTGATATTGAGCTGCTTGTATATTTTGGAGATTAATCCTTTGTCAGCTGCTTCGTTTGCAAATATTTTCTCCCATTCTGAGGGTTGTCTTTTCGTCTTGTTTATGGTTTCCTTTGCTGTGCAAAGGCTTGTATGTTTCATTAGGTCCCATTTGTTTATTTTTGTTTTTATTTCCATTTCTCTAGGAGGTGGGTCAGACAGGATCTTGTGATTTATGTCATAAAGTGTTCTGCTTATGTTTTCCTCTAAGAGTTTTATAGTGTCTGACCGTACATTTAGGTCTTTAATCCATTTTGAGTTTATTTTTGTGTATGGTGTTAGGGAGTGTTCTAATTTCATTCTTTTACATGTAGCTGTCCAGTTTTCCCAGCACCACTTATTGAAGAGGCTGTCTTTTCTCCACTGTATATTCTTGCCTCCTTTATCAAAGATAAGGTGACCATGTGTGTGTGGGTTTATCTCTGGGCTTTCTATCCTGTTCCATTGACCTATAGTTCTGTTTTTGTGCCAGTACCATACTGTCTTGATTACTGTCACTTTGTAGTATAGTCTGAAGTCAGGGAGCCTGATTCCTCCAGCTCCATATTTCTTTCTCAAGATTGCTTTGGCTATTCGGGGTCTTTTGTGTTTCCATACAAATTGTGATATTTTTTGTTCTAGTTCTGTGAAAAATGCCATTGCTAATTTGATGAAGATTGCACTGAATCTATAGATTGATTTGGGTAGTATAGTCATTTTCACAACGTTGATTCTTCCAATCCAAGAACATGGTATATCTCTCCATCTGTTTGTATCATCTTTAATTTATTTCATCAGTGTCTTATAGTTTTCTGCATACAGGTCTTTTGTCTCCTTATGTATATTTATTCCTAGGTATTTTATTCTTTTTGTTGCAATGGTAAATGGGAGTGTTTCCTTAATTTCTCTTTTAGGTTTTTCATCATTAGTGTATAGGAATGCAAGAGATTTCTGTGCCTTAATTTTATATCCTGCTACTTTACCAAATTCATTGATTAGCTCTAGTAGTTTTCTGGTAGCATCTTTAGGATTCTCTATGTATAGTATCATGTCATCTGCAAACAGTGACAGTTTTACTTCTTCTTTTCTGATTTATATTCCTTTTATTTCTTTTTCTTCTCTGATTGCTGTGGCTAAAACTTCCAAAACTATGTTGAATAAAAGTGGTGACAGGGGGCCACCTTGTCTTGTTCCTGATCTTAGTGGAAATGGTTTCAGTTTTTCATGATTGAGAAAGATGTTGCCTGTGGATTTGTCATATATGGCCTTTATTACACTGAGGTAAGTTCCCTCTATGCCTACTTCCTGGAGGGTTTTTATAATAATTGGGTGTTGAATTTTGTCAAAAACTTTTTCTGCATCTATTGAGGTGATCATATGGTTTTTCTCCTTCAGTTTTTTAATATGGTTTATAACACTGATTGATTTGTGTATATTGAAGAATCCTTGCATTCCTGGGATAAAACCCACTTGATCATGGTGTATGATCCTTTTAATGTGCTGTTGGATTCTGTTTGCTAGTATTTTGTTGAGGATTTCTGCATGTATATTCATCAGTGTTATTGGCCTGTAATTTTTTTGTGTGTGACTTCTTTGTCTCATTTGGTATCAGGGTGATTGTGGCCTTGTAGAATGAGTTTGGGAGTGTTCCTCCCTCTGCTATATTTTGGAAGAGTTTGAGAAGGATAGGTGTTAGGTCTTCTCTAAATGTTTGATAGAATTCGCCTGTGAACCCATCTGGTCATGAACTTTTGTTTGTTGGAAGATTTTTAATCACAGTTTCAATTTCAATGCTTGTGATTGGTCTGTTTCCCCATGAGTTTTTAACTGTCCTCTTTATTGTTCATTCATTTCTGTCTCTGGCAAATTTCTTGTAAAGTTATTTTTAAGATTACATATGAAGAAAAACATGGCATACAAGGGAATACAGGTGTAAATTTGATAGTTCCTTTCCTTGAACATGAAACTAGATTTATTTTTAATGTGATGACATTCACAGCCTTCAACTTTATCATAAAAGATTGCATATTTTATGTCATACCACTTAGCATCCAGCATACGAGTAAATAAACTTTGTTTTGGAAATAAAACTTTTTACTAAGGAGTTTTAGAGGCACAGAGTCTCTGTTCTTATCACAACAGATTAGCCAATCCTCACAATTGATCTCTCTCTGGAGATCAATATATATATATATATATATATATATATATATATATATATATATATACACACACACACACACACATATATATTATATTTATATTATATATAAAGATCTAGAGATATATAGCATATTTATATATAGAATATTTATATTTATATTATATATAAATTTATTTATATATAGAATATTTATACATATGTTTATGTATATATTTATATATATAACAAAGAACTACCAAAAAAGTAATTTAGGGTTATAGAAATTGTAGCTAGCTACCATACTTTAAAAATCTGGGGTTTTGGGCTTCCCTGGTGGCACAGTGGTTGAGAGTCTGCCTGCCGATGCAGGGGACACGGGTTCGTGCCCTGGTCTGGGAAGATCCCACATGCCACAGAGCGGCTAGGCCCGTGAGCCATGGATGCTGAGCCTGCGCATCCGGAGCCTGTGGTCCACAACGGGAGAGGCCACAGCACTGAGAGGTCCGCATACCGAAAAAGAAAAAAAATAAAAATAAAAAAAATAATATATATATATATATATATATGTATATAGCAGAAGAAAGATTCTGGCAAATAATTCCCCATAGTCTCAAAATTTACAGAGAATATGATTTTGTAGTGATTTGAAAACATCAAAGAAGAAATTAAAAGGTCCAGAGACAGGTTATTAGAAAACAGAAGAAAGTGAAAAGTTTGCTATGCTGATATAAATTAAAAATAAAAATAAGAATATTGCAACAAAAGTCAAATGAGGAGGGAGAGAGAAGCAGTATAAATAAAAGAACTATGATAATATAAAATTAAAAGTAAAATAAGGAAATGTAACAAAGTAAATCTAATATCTACATAATTGGCGTTTCTGAGATAGAAAAGAAATTAGAAAAAAAAGTGCTAAAATATTATTTTTCTTACCTAAAGAAAGATTTAAATCTGTCTTGAAAGTATGCATTGTCCCCATTCCCAATTTTCCTACTTTACATAAACTTTTTTATTTTCTTTTTCAGACTGTAACATTTTCTCAGAATATAAATTATGAGGCAGTAGATGATTATTTCAAGTTGCAGTAAGTAAGACTTTTAAAAGAGCCTACTCAATATTAAATACGCTATTCAGGTTACTGATTTATATGTATTCTTTTATTTAAATGACCTCATATCCTTTTAAATATCCAGATTTCAAATTCCTTTAAATATCTGGAAAGATGTGAAAATAGTATTCTGTATAAAAATGTAAAATACTCCTTTAATTAAATGAAAACATGACCTATCTGATGGTGCTATTCATCCAACTGAAGGTGCAAAAAACACCAGGCTATTTCTTAATTCAATAATTTTTGAGCACCTTTTATCATTCATTCCCATCCCAAAGTCTTTCCATACTATCCTTAAGCAAAAACTAGAACTCTAATCCCAAAAAATCTTTAATTATGAGTAGAGTCAGATAAAACACCACCTCTGAATCTTGGAATAAGGTAGCACCTAAACACTTAATTTCTGGAGGAAGGTAACCAACATGGAATTGTATCTTAAGGCAATAGGTTATCATTATGTCCCGACTCAATACGTTTTCTGGAAAGATAGCATTGTTCTTCTAAGGAAAAGTTCACTTTTCTTTAGGCTGCTACTCCACATGAGTTTGAATACCCACTCCATGCCAAGCACTCTAGGTGCTCAAAACACATGGTGAACAAGAAAGATAGAGTACTGCTGTCGCGAGACATATCTCTAGTGAGAGAAGACAAGAAGCAAGTAATCAAGTAAATAAACAAGATGGTCCCAAATAATTATAAGTGCTATTAAGAAAAATAAAGCAGAAAGAAGCAGTAGAGAGTGACCAGGAAGTGTAAGGGAAAATGCTACTTTAGACACAGTAGTCAAGAGAGGCTCAATACATCCCTTCCTCCCTAACTCACCAAATTTTCTCTTGATTCTTCTAATGTTGTGGGTTCCTTTGGGTATTTTTGATTTTGTGGATATTTACTCAGAATTCTGTTGCTGTACAATATATATCAAATTGTCCAGGATACTTTAGTTCAGTCCAAGACTCGAGAAAAAATACCAAAAGCTTTGAAATCAGCCATGGGAGAAAAAAAAATAAAAATCTACTTATAAGTAAAATTATGTAGAAAATTGAAGATGCAATATTTACTTTGATAACCTTTTCTTAAAGATATATACTATATTACTGAATATATCAACTCAAAGTTTCCATCAATTTGGGGAAAAAAGCCATAACTGGCATAATTATAAGATGCTTCCTGTTTTCAAAGGTGTTAAAGGAAATAAAAAATGTATCTTAGAGTTGATGAAATATGGTACAGTGATTTAAAAATATAAAAATGTGCTATTTGTATCCTCACTTATTTAGTACATTTTATATCTAATATATGATAAATATTAAAATATAATTAATATTGGAAGGAAAAGAACATTAGTTTGTGGTTAGTTTGTTTATGTTTTGTTTTTTCCCAGTTTTTTCAAAAAGTAAAAACCTTACTAGGGTAAGGGAAAGAATAATACTTTCAAATTTTTTTCTTCTGTAATTTTTGAGCCCTCCTATTTTACCTGAGCACAAAATTATTCACTTGCATTTCATAATCTACAAAGGCATTATGTCTGATCTCCCTTTTGCTTCCAGTCAGATCATATAATGCAGCATAATGTGGTTCAGAAAACTAACTTCATAACTTAATATCTATTTTCCAAAAGCATTATCAATAGGAGGAAAAAATCTGTAGAGGCTAGAGAAGGAACCTATGCAATGGCTACGGCCTTGTAATACTGTCAGGAAGCAGGGCAAGATGTCAGCAGCAAAGCCCCATCCTCAGGAGACTGAGGGTGTGAATGAAACAGAGGGCTTGAAATGCTGATAGAAACTCATTTTTATTTCCCTTTGTGCCTATCCTATGCTGGCCAAAACATGGGATGCCATGAGATGGGAGTGACTTTAGGATATGACCACAATGTACCTTAGCAGAAACTGCGAACCATCACCACCACCACCACCAGGCCTCTAGAATTCTTCATGAGTGTGTGTCGGGGGCAGTTCAATCACAGCATGTTAATGGGACTTTCCATCTGTTCTGCACAAAGGCATACTCATGGTTACCTCCCTTGTGATTCTATAATCTCCTGTACATGTTGTTTCTCCTAGATACCAGAACACAGGTCTTCTGCTTATTCACGTTAGACCTAGTGAACATGCAAAAATGTGTCCAGTCTCCCAGAAGGTAAGTGACATGGGTAGAAGACTGAAAATTTTACTTCAATAATACATGGGTGGTAAAACTAAATAATACATATTAACTCCATTCAATACCACTCCCCCTAATATGTAGCAACATTTTGTAATGTTTCACTGTAGAGAGACCATAATTTTACTTTGGAAAAGGTTAGATTACTGCCCTCCATGAGTTTACCATCAGAATATAAATGCTTACAAAGATGTAAAATTATTAGTTTTTGAACATAAATAAAATTGTGTAGAGGAAAACTGAAATTAATGAGAACAGCTAAAGTTGGATATGGTTTGTCAGAGAAGACTGCCAGTCATATCCATATTTATGCTATGTTTATTTATTTTAAAAATTGGATCATTTCTTCATTCAAAAAATTTTATTGTGTACCTACCACGTTTCTCTGTTTCAGTCTGTCTGCTAAGTAATGGGAGTTACAAAGATGAAAAGAGTCCCTTCCAAAGGGGAAAACATAAACTAGTGTAAAAGAATGTGAGATATACAGTTACCAAATAGCCCAGAGAACAAAGTAAGCAATTTTGATTGGGAGGGGAAAGGTGAAAAGAAGGTGATGCATAAAATGACTGTTGAAGAGTATGTAGAAGTTGGGCAGGAAGAGGCATATACAAAAGCACAGCAATGTGATATAGCAGTGGGGTGTTCAGGCAATCACCCACCACCACCTCCTTTGAGTCTTTGTTGCACACTGAGGGATGCCTCCTCTCTTTATTCCTTCTCATTCCAACTAATAATCAATAAACATATATTGAGCGCCCACTATATATCAGGCATAGCACAATGGGGAATACCTACATGAAGAATTCAAAGTTAAATGAGACATAGTCCCCGCTCTTCAGGACCCCAGCACCAAGAACCTCTTCCTACCAAGGCAAGGTTCCATGAATTTAAATGTATTTGTTTGGCTGCACCAGGTCTCAGTTGCAACACACAGGATCTTCATCGCTGCATGCAGGATCTTCGTTGCATGTGGGATCTTTTCAGTTGCGGCATGGGAACTCTTAGTTGCAATATGTGGGATCTAGTTCCCTGACCAGAGACCAAACCCAGGCCCCCTACATAGTCCACGTAGTCTTAGGCCACTGGACCTTAGGGGTCCACGTAGTCTTAGCCACTGGACCACCAGGGAAGTCCCAAGGTTTCATGAATTTAAAGGGAGGCTTGAACTGAGGCAGACGTGATCCATCCTTGAGCACTGCTGACACACACAGCTTCCCCAGGAAATTGCCTGCAGATGCATACTGACCGCTCCGCCTGTTTTACCCACCATGCTGCCTACCCAGCTTAATCTGCTGAGGAGGAAAAAAACAGCAACCTAGGGCTTCCCTGGTGGCGCAGTGCTTGGGAGTCCGCCTGCCGATGCAGGAGACGCGGGTTCGTGCCCCGTTTCGGGAGGATCCCACATGCCGCGGAGCGGCTGGGCCCGTGAGCCATGGCCGCTGAGCCTGCGCGTCCGGAGCCTGTGCTCCGCAGATGGGAGAGGCCACAACAGTGAGAGGCCCGCATAACGCAAGGAAAAAAAAAAAAAAAAAAAAAAAAAAAAAACAGCAACCTAGCAAGCTCCTGCCCCAGCCTTGGTCTGCATTTTCTATCTTCAGCTTCTCGACTGCTCTACCATATTCCATATAAGATGCCTTCCTGAAGCACCGTGGTTTCCTCCATCTTTTTCCAGTCTAATTTATAGATTTGTTAGGGATCCTCATTCACCCTATCCTGCCCAACCCAGGCATTACAAAAACATGTTAACCTAACCTGAGTTCAAATCCAAGCTCTACCACATACTGGCTTCAAGAAGCTCCTAAACACTCTGAGTCTCAGCTGCCTCATTTGTAAAAGGGGAAATATAATATCCATCTCACAGTATTTATCTACTTTCTTGAGAGTATTAAATAAGATTATTTGTGTAAAATGCCCAGAACGGTACCTGTCACAGAGTAATTATCTAATATTACTGGTTTCTTCCTTGGCACACCCCAAGACATGGACCGTTCAAATCTAGCCACCATCTGTGCCCATTTCAGGTAGTTTGTATTGACCCACCCACTGAAATAGAATGGAGAGTATGCCATATAGTAGAAGATAATAGAATATTCCATAGCCCTTTAGGCAACAGGAAAATGTGGCCTTGTGGAGGTAGGTCCTCTAGCTAGCCAAGAAAATAAAAACCTGTACACAACTACAAGGTATGCTCTCAATCACAGGGACCCTTCCTTGTGCTCCTATCCCCACTGGTAAGCAAGTCATCGGCCTCCCGGATAAATATTATAGATGGAGGGCCCATAGACTTCTTCTCTAGTTGGATGAAGTTAAGCTCTTTTTAAACCTACTGGACCAAATGTACCATGGACTGAGCCATTTGAACGTGAGCCTGCCGTCTTTGTTACTTAGTCTTCATAGCCTGCAGCAGAGCAGCAAATAGAACTGACAGCACCAACAGGGCTGCATCTCAGCTTTTTAACTGTACACCAAGAACCAGAATGCAATGAGGCCACCCTAGTAAACCAGTCCTCAGAGGGTGCTGGTAATTCCTTCCAAGATGAAGTTTCCCAGGGAGAGATGTCTACACTCTGGCTAATATATTGTCTACCAACATTTCTGTGTTGAAGGCCTTTAGAATTCCTGTCTCAGTTCAGTTGTTCTGTCCAGTTCGAGGGAATATGCTGTGTCTGATTCTGAGCTAAGGCAGAAACAGTTTTGCCTGTCTCTGTACTTAAGGGAATAATATTAAATAAAGAAAACTACTACATTCATTGTTTTCATTTGGGTTATATGTCAGAATTTCTCTGTTAGGTGTCCTGTCCCAAGGAAAATGTGTCAGCCCTCCAGCAGTGGGTACCCTACAAAACAGTCTTATTCATACTTCCCACATTCTGTACCCATGCTCCTGTTCAAGAGCCACCTGTAGGTCAACTCATGTATTTTAATCTGAGTCATGGTTGTTAATTCTGAGACTAGGAATGATTGCTGTGAACTAAGACCCATAAAAGAAGAGATGTTACAAATAAGATCATCAAGTGATGGTGTGTCCTAACTATGAAACACTTGAGGAACTCAGCCAACCATGTACATTATATGGATAATTTAGTAAAGATAAAGGGCAGGCACATGTTTCTAAACACGCTTGATGGGCAAAGATTTAATAATGAAGGGCAGCAAGAACTGTGGGTAGAGTTGTTGAGAGAACAAATCAGGTCCTATGGGTGAGATCAGATAGTTCAAGAAATAAAATCCATGAACTCCTGCTGTGGAACATGCCTTTCAAATGAAGACTGAAAGCTCTTGGCTTAGCAGGTGCAATTATTTAAATCCATCAAGCTTGGCTGGACTTCATTCTCTAACCCCACCCTCCTGATCTCCAAGGGTGTTTTTAGATTTGCCTTGTGGAAATATGCAACATACAGGACATGTTTAAAACAGAAGGCAAGTATCTAAATCCCAATTAGAAAGCCTGGGGTGGGGGTTGGAGAGGTGGGCAGGGTAGACAGTAGTGAGTAAGATGTCCTGGAGCCAGGTAGAAATATAATTAGCTTATCCCAGTTGAGGAAGAACCAGGACTCTGACTCTAAAAAGAAGTCAAATTCGTGTTTCCATAACATCTTACGGAAAAACCTGGACGAATTTTTTGGCCCACTCACTATTACAGAAACCTGCCAGGTGAATCAGGTGCAAGCTGGAACTACAGAGTTGACAGTCATGGTTGTAGAGGTAGTAGTGAGAGATCACATCGAAGTAAGAAAGCAGAGACCCAACCTTTGGGCCTTGTGAGCAGTAAGGGTGAAAGGAAGCAAAGAAAGAAAAAAGTGATCGAAGAAGAAGGAGGAAAACAGCACAGAGCAGTATAACAAAACTCTACATTTAAAAGGTTATTTCAAATCTAAAATGTAATTGCTTTTATCTGTAGTAATATTTTAGATCATGTGAATTAGAACCACTAAACTCATCACCTAAATTACTTTATTTTAGGTGTTCCAAATATCTGTTGGCTGTGATGCTAGTAAATTCATTGCTGTTAAAGGGCAAGTATATTTGCATTTGACTTTTCTTACTCTTTATGTTTAAAAACGAATGGTGAACTAAATGGTAATTACTAGCGATAATATTAGCCCAGTGACTGACATGTCCATAGGAAATCCATTCATTATAAGTTGATAATTTGTCCAAACCAGACTTGTTTGAACTTTTTTGCCAAGTCAAATATTACATTTGAATCATATTCAAATATTACATTTGGATCAGACAGACTTAACCTCTATCTCCATTACCAGCATTTTTCTCTACCTTCCCTTTTCATAAGCCAGTTTCCATCCTTTGCATTACCTCTCTCAGCTCTTCAGTGTACAACTCATTTCCAGAGAAATGAGAGGGAGAAAAACTTACCTCTGTTGTCCATCCTACTCAAACCAGTTATAATTTCATTTCTGTCAGAGAACTGCTTGTAACCACAAGAGAGAAGCCTCAGTTTCCTGCACCATTTTCCATGAGAAAGTTTTTTAGAGCAAACCTAACAGAACCACCAGTGTTTCCTTCAGAGAATCCCAAGGTGTGACTTTTATTGATTTTTACTATGGTTCACAATGAAGCACACTGGAACTTGTGTCATCCACAGCTCTTTCTTCCGCATGGGAGAGAATAAAGGTCAGCATACACAAATCTGTTTAACTGAGGTGGAATGTATAATGGAGACAAAAATGTATTGCAATTCCTTTCCTGTGGTTAGGGTGAGGGTGGGGTAACATTGACTCTTATCTGAATCTATTTATGAAGTGGCTTGCTCTCATCCAAAACAAAGGTTTATTCATCTGTCATTCTAATAATCTTTTGAGTAGTGAATTGTTAAAATCAGTTGCCGGACAGATAATTAAATATTCCCATCTCATTCAGCAAGGAATTTGCATTTCCTGTAAATCCTTTTCCAGAAAACACAAAGGCTAACTGATTTAAACAGCCTATAGCATCTTATTTCTGGGATGGTCTAAATCCTTGCTCCTTAGAGTATAATCTATGGACCAGCAGTGGCATCACCTGGGAACTTACTAGAAATGCAGAATCTCAGGCCTCGCCTCATACCTGCTGAGACAGAATCTCTGTTTTAACAAAATTTCCAAGATTAGTAGGGGCGTTAAAATTTGAGAATAACTGCTCTAAGCAACATGTTACGAAAATCAATTCCCAGTACCCCTGCATGCAGTATCACTGCATGAAGATTTCCTTCTTCAGTGAGATGCAAAACAGCTTGAATCAATCTATTTCTGGAAAGGTTTAGAGAGCAATTGTCAAACTAGGTTGCTCACCAGAATCACCTGGAGAGCATGTCTGAAAACTCAGGACCTCTTTCCAGATCTCTTAGTCAATGACCCACTGCTCTGGAACTCTAAAAATGACCCTAATTTCTTGGATTCAGGTTGTGGTTGGCCTAAGTTTTCACAATCAGCAAAGGATACCTATGGGGACCATGATACTTCTGACAGGAGAGTTGTCAATGAAGGAGGGCATCTCTTGGGGTCTAATTTGAATTCAGGGTGGGAGGTGGTCCTAGTCTTCCAATATCTATAAAAACACAGCAGTGACTGGGGTTCCTTCTGAGTTACACTGGAAGCAGCCAGCAAAAATGGTCAAATGAATAATTTAACTTACTAAAAACTCTATCATTTTATAGACCATGATAGCCTTATGTCTGCATAAACCCTAACTAGAAATTATGTGAATTCTTAAAATAGATCCTTACCTGCGCAACTGAGTCTCTAGTAGCAATTAGAACTCTGTGTTTTAAAAAATTATTAAGAATGAAACAGTCCAAAGAAATTTGTCTTTACTTTGATGGATTTTCTACAAATTTTCACATGTATCAATTATAAGAGGTAAATCAGTATATTTCAAATTCTGGTACCTTCAGAAACATTTGTGAAGCTGAGTTTTAAAAATAGAAATGCTAGGGCTACACACCAACCCCAAAGATTCTAATTCAATAAGTGATGATTCTGTGATACTTTCGAGTTTGAGAATCACTGAGTTAAATGATTAAATGTTTGTGCTAGTAAGTAAGGAATGATGATATTACAACTTCATTATGTTTTATTTTTTGTAGATTTGATAAAAAAGAATGCCTTCAGCATGATTTTTTTTACATCATTGAAAAGTAAGAAGTATTTTTAACATAAACATTGAGTTTTATATTAATGTAGTATCAATAATTTAGAATCAGTTAGTATTTATTCCTATTATCATCAGTCTTTTCTGATATATACATTTATTGCTATAAATTTACCTCTAGGCACTGATTTTGCTGCACCTCACAAATTTTGATAAGTTGTGTTTTCATTTAGTTGAACATATTTTCTAAATTCTCTTAAGATTTTGTCTTTGATCTGTGTGTTATTTAGAAGTATGTTGTTTAATCTCCACATATTTTAGGAGTATTTTGTAATTATGGTTATCTGTTTGACTTGTGATACCTCTTTACCCAAACAAAGTAATGGTTTTAATTTTTAAGTTTGAGAAGAGGAAAGATTCTAAGTAATGAAAATGTCTTTTTACAGGTCATATCTGAGGGATCGACCATCTAAACACTTGGTAAGAAAACTATAATTTTGTCAATCAGCCCAATATAGAAAATAACTAAACATTTTTCCTTTTCTAGAGAGTAAAATATAATTGGGAAAAATATGGCTGCCCACTGAGAGTTGATTTCAGAGAAAAGTTTCACCCTGTGGTTCAACTGTAAGTATATTCTCACTAAAAATTTTAACTTATTTTGAAAGTTTCAAAATAAAAGTATGAAAAGAAGCCTAATTAATCATGTATTTAATAATAAATATTTTTGAGCACCCAAATATATGCAACACTAGGTTTTCAGTACTAGTAATGGAAAGTTGGATGGTCCATGGTCCCTGCATGTTGAGGGAGATTACAATTTAGAAGCTGAGACATAAGTAGGTAAGAGAGCTGAGACTCCTCTCATGGATGCAGACAGTCTCCTAACCCTTGGTTTATCCTCTCTAAATTTCTCCCCAACCTTCAGCACCCCTCCCTGTTATAGGAACTATCTCCCCCTGGTGACATATGACTTTTCTTTCCATGTGCCAATAATAACTGAATGCTCGCAAATAGAGAAACTAGGTTACTAATAAGGGATAGTACATGAGGAGATTTCAAAAATATTATCTCTAACTTAATTTTTATAAATAATGTTTCATAATAAAAATATGAATAAAATGTTACAAGGAAGGCTTTTCCAAGTGATTTTGTGCTAGTTTGCTTGCTTCTCTGACTTTATTCTAGATTTATGATTATAAAAAAGTTACAAAGCTTGTTACAAAATTAAAAATATAGAAAAATATGAGACAAGTGACCTAGGTTTCTATTTTTTTTTTTTGCTATTATAAACAAAATTGTGGTGAGTATCCATTTATGTACATGTATGGACATTAGTCCAGATATGCCATGAGGATAAATTACTGGATAATTTATCCAGTAAATTTTTCCAGTAAATTTATCCTCATGGCAGAGGATAATTACTGCCATGAGGATAAATTACTGGAAGTGAAATTCCTATGAGCAAAACATCAAAATTTTAGTCAATGCTTTCAGCTTTTGGGGCCCTCGGGCTGAAGACTTCTGAGATCTCTTAGGGTGGGTAGGTGTGAAATAATGAATCAGGCACTCCAATTTAGTTTTGCCATCAGAGCTTTCCCTGTTGGAATCCAGAAGGTTTCTGCCAGCACGTACTGCCCCCCACTTCTCATCCATGACAGTTCTAAGATTCTGTGCTCTGACCTAACCCTCTTATGTTACCTCTTATGTTACCCTCCTACAATCCCTCTGTCATGGGTTCTCTGAGCAATCAGGCTAATTTGCTATCTTCTTTAGTTTCTTCTAGATATCTAATCATGCCATTTCTTTTCTTGGGCACCCTAGGCACTCCTTCCCCCACTGAGACCTAGTTTCTTTCTTTGTTTTTTTTTTTTGTTTTGTTTTATCTAGTTTTATCTAGTGCCTAATCCTCCAGTGGTAAAAAAAAATCTCAATGTTCTCCCCCAGAGAAGTGCACTCTTCAGTTCATATCATCATATATCAGTTCATATCATCATTATTAAACACCTACTTTGCACCAATTACTGTGCTAGGTACTGGGAATTCAAAGAGGAATAACCCAGGATTTCTGCTCTCAAGAGCTCAAGAGTCTGATAAATTAGATATGAACTGATATGCTAAATGGAACAATAGAAAGGAATGACATGGGTGGTTGGTATTGAAACTGAAAAGAAAAGAATCCAACTCAGCTATGGAAGGGAGAGGGGCTCTGGAAAGTGTTCCCAGAGCATTTGAGCTGAGTCACTGAGTCTTAAAGGATAATGAATATCTAGCTGAAGGCAGAGGAGAGAAGGAGAAGTGGGGAAGGTAACAGGGAATTCTACTGAGTAAGACTTTCAAGCAAAAATGATAGCTAAAGGAAGAAATTTCATAGTTCAAATGGTATAATGTTATCGGAGCACATAGTGAGGCATGATGTATCGGGAGAAAAGGCTGGGAAACTAGCTAGGTAGAGTCCAGCTCATGGAAGACTTTCTATCCATTCTTATGGTAGAGTGGCATGATTAAATATTTGCTTTAGCTAGTTCTCTCTGGAAGAAGTATAGAAGATGAATTTCAGGGAAACATGTCTAAGTAAGGAGACCAGATAGGAAACTGTACTGGTAGTCCAGGGAGGAAAAAAAAAACCAAATGACTGAGATAGCAACAAAGACAAAAAAGAGGAATCACTTATGAGAAAATTACTCATAATAACAGGCAGGGCTTGATAATTGATAGAAGTGAGTGATGAGGGAAAGAGAGAAT